>NC_141830.1:1172683-1367683 GCF_982586985.1 Callionymus lyra
CTTCAGTGAGGGTGTAACTTCAGTGAGGGTGTAACTTCAGTGAGGGTGTAACTTCAGTGAGCGTGTAACCTCAGTGATGGTGTAACTTCAGTGAGGGTGTAACTTCAGTGAGGGTGTAACTTCAGTGAGGGTGTAACTTCAGTGAGGGTGTAACTTCAGTGAGGGTGTAACTTCAGTGATGGTGTAACTTCAGTGAGGGTGTAACCTCAGTGAGGGTGTAACTTCAGTGAGGGTGTAACCTCAGTGATGGTGTAACTTCAGTGAGGGTGTAACTTCAGTGAGGGTGTAACTTCAGTGAGGGTGTAACTTCAGTGATGGTGTAACCTCAGTGAGGGTGTAACTTCAGTGAGGGTGTAACCTCAGTGAGGGTGTAACTTCAGTGATGGTGTAACTTCAGTGAGGGTGTAACTTCAGTGAGGGTGTAACTTCAGTGAGGGTGTAACCTCAGTGATGGTGTAGCTTCAGTGAGGGGGTAACTTCAGTGAGGGTGTAACTTCAGTGAGGGTGTAACCTCAGTGATGGTGTAACTTCAGTGAGGGTGTAACCTCAGTGATGGTGTAACTTCAGTGATGGTGTAACTTCAGTGAGGGTGTAGCTTCAGTGAGGGTGTAACCTCAGTGAGGGTGTAACTTCAGTGAGGGTGTAACTTCAGTGAGGGTGTAACTTCAGTGAGGGTGTAACTTCAGTGAGCGTGTAACCTCAGTGATGGTGTAACTTCAGTGAGGGTGTAACTTCAGTGAGGGTGTAACTTCAGTGAGGGTGTAACTTCAGTGATGGTGTAACTTCAGTGAGGGTGTAACTTCAGTGAGGGTGTAACTTCAGTGAGGGTGTAACTTCAGTGAGGGTGTAACTTCAGTGAGGGTGTAACCTCAGTGAGTGTGTAACTTCAGTGAGGGTGTAACCTCAGTGAGGGTGTAACTTCAGTGATGGTGTAACTTCAGTGAGGGTGTAACTTCAGTGATGGTGTAACTTCAGTGAGGGTGTAACTTCAGTGAGGGTGTAACTTCAGTGAGGGTGTAACTTCAGTGATGGTGTAACCTCAGTGAGGGTGTAACTTCAGTGAGGGTGTAACCTCAGTGAGGGTGTAACTTCAGTGAGGGTGTAACCTCAGTGAGGGTGTAACTTCAGTGAGGGTGTAACCTCAGTGATGGTGTAACCTCAGTGAGGGTGTAACTTCAGTGAGGGTGTAACCTCAGTGAGGGTGTAACTTCAGTGAGGGTGTAACTTCAGTGAGGGTGTAACTTCAGTGAGGGTGTAACTTCAGTGAGGGTGTAACCTCAGTGATGGTGTAGCTTCAGTGAGGGGGTAACTTCAGTGAGGGTGTAACTTCAGTGAGGGTGTAACCTCAGTGATGGTGTAACTTCAGTGAGGGTGTAACCTCAGTGATGGTGTAACTTCAGTGATGGTGTAACTTCAGTGAGGGTGTAGCTTCAGTGAGGGTGTAACCTCAGTGAGGGTGTAACTTCAGTGAGGGTGTAACTTCAGTGAGGGTGTAACTTCAGTGAGGGTGTAACCTCAGTGAGGGTGTAACTTCAGTGAGGGTGTAACTTCAGTGAGGGTGTAACCTCAGTGAGGGTGTAACTTCAGTGAGGGTGTAACCTCAGTGAGGGTGTAACCTCAGTGAGGGTGTAACTTCAGTGAGGGTGTAACCTCAGTGAGGGTGTAACTTCAGTGAGTGTGTAACTTCAGTGAGGGTGTAACCTCAGTGAGGGTGTAACTTCAGTGAGGGTGTAACCTCAGTGAGGGTGTAACCTCAGTGAGGGTGTAACTTCAGTGAGGGTGTAACCTCAGTGAGGGTGTAACTTCAGTGAGGGTGTAACCTCAGTGAGGGTGTAACCTCAGTGAGGGTGTAACTTCAGTGAGGGTGTAACCTCAGTGAGGGTGTAACCTCAGTGAGGGTGTAACTTCAGTGAGTGTGTAACTTCAGTGAGGGTGTAACTTCAGTGAGGGTGTAACTTCTCCTCAGAGGTGCTGGAAGATGAAACTTAAAATAAAGATTGTGTCGCAGCCAAGTTGTTGAAAAAAAACCACACAATTTAATAACGTAGACAAAGATCTGAACTGAGCCGAAGATCCTCCAGAGCTGCTATGAATCATGAGAGCTCAGAGACAGCGTGTGTGTGTGTGTGTGTGTGTGTGTGTGTGTGTGTGTGTGTGTGTGTGTGTGTGTGTGTGTGTGTGTGTGTGTGTGTGTGTGTGTGTGTGTGTGTGTGTGTGTGTGTGTGTGTGTGTGTGTGTGTGTGTGTGTGTGTGTGTGTGTGTGTGTCTAGATATCTTGTGTTTGACAGGATTATAACGTCTGCACCTACAAACACAGAAGCTCAGTTCACTCAAGCTGCTGTTGTGTCAGTACTTATGTCTTCATGTCTTTGACTCTCATGTCTTTGACTCTTATGTCTTTGACTCTCATGTCTTTGACTCTCATGTCTTTGACTCTTATGTCTTTGACTCTTATGTCTTTGACTCTTATGTCTTTGACTCTCATGTCTTTGACTCTCATGTCTTTGACTCTCATGTCTTTGACTCTTATGTCTTTGACTCTCATGTCTTTGACTCTCATGTCTTTGACTCTCATGTCTTTGACTCTTATGTCTTTGACTCTTATGTCTTTGACTCTTATGTCTTTGACTCTCATGTCTTTGACTCTCATGTCTTTGACTCTCATGTCTTTGACTCTCATGTCTTTGACTCTCATGTCTTTGACTCTTATGTCTTTGACTCTCATGTCTTTGACTCTCATGTCTTTGACTCTCATGTCTTTGACTCTCATGTCTTTGACTCTTATGTCTTTGACTCTTATGTCTTTGACTCTTATGTCTTTGACTCTCATGTCTTTGACTCTCATGTCTTTGACTCTCATGTCTTTGACTCTTATGTCTTTGACTCTCATGTCTTTGACTCTCATGTCTTTGACTCTTATGTCTTTGACTCTTATGTCTTTGACTCTCATGTCTTTGACTCTCATGTCTTTGACTCTCATGTCTTTGACTCTTATGTCTTTGACTCTTATGTCTTTGACTCTCATGTCTTTGACTCTCATGTCTTTGACTCTTATGTCTTTGACTCTTATGTCTTTGACTCTCATGTCTTTGACTCTCATGTCTTTGACTCTTATGTCTTTGACTCTTATGTCTTTGACTCTCATGTCTTTGACTCTTATGTCTTTGACTCTCATGTCTTTGACTCTCATGTCTTTGACTCTTATGTCTTTGACTCTTATGTCTTTGACTCTCATGTCTTTGACTCTCATGTCTTTGACTCTCATGTCTTTGACTCTTATGTCTTTGACTCTTATGTCTTTGACTCTCATGTCTTTGACTCTCATGTCTTTGACTCTTATGTCTTTGACTCTTATGTCTTTGACTCTCATGTCTTTGACTCTTATGTCTTTGACTCTCATGTCTTTGACTCTTATGTCTTTGACTCTCATGTCTTTGACTCTCACGTCTTTGACTCTTATGTCTTTGACTCTTATGTCTTTGACTCTCATGTCTTTGACTCTCATGTCTTTGACTCTCATGTCTTTGACTCTCATGTCTTTGACTCTCATGTCTTTGACTCTTATGTCTTTGACTCTCATGTCTTTGACTCTCATGTCTTTGACTCTTATGTCTTTGACTCTTATGTCTTTGACTCTCATGTCTTTGACTCTTATGTCTTTGACTCTCATGTCTTTGACTCTCATGTCTTTGACTCTCATGTCTTTGACTCTCATGTCTTTGACTCTCATGTCTTTGACTCTCATGTCTTTGACTCTCATGTCTTTGACTCTCATGTCTTTGACTCTTATGTCTTTGACTCTCATGTCTTTGACTCTTATGTCTTTGACTCTCATGTCTTTGACTCTCATGTCTTTGACTCTCATGTCTTTGACTCTTATGTCTTTGACTCTCATGTCTTTGACTCTTATGTCTTTGACTCTCATGTCTTTGACTCTCATGTCTTTGACTCTTATGTCTTTGACTCTCATGTCTTTGACTCTCATGTCTTTGACTCTCATGTCTTTGACTCTTATGTCTTTGACTCTCATGTCTTTGACTCTCATGTCTTTGACTCTTATGTCTTTGACTCTCATGTCTTTGACTCTCATGTCTTTGACTCTTATGTCTTTGACTCTCATGTCTTTGACTCTCATGTCTTTGACTCTTATGTCTTTGACTCTTATGTCTTTGACTCTTATGTCTTTGACTCTCACGTCTTTGACTCTTATGTCTTTGACTCTTATGTCTTTGACTCTTATGTCTTTGACTCTCATGTCTTTGACTCTCATGTCTTTGACTCTTATGTCTTTGACTCTTATGACTTTGACTCTCATGTCTTTGACTCTTATGTCTTTGACTCTCATGTCTTTGACTCTTATGTCTTTGACTCTCATGTCTTTGACTCTCATGTCTTTGACTCTTATGTCTTTGACTCTCATGTCTTTGACTCTCATGTCTTTGACTCTTATGTCTTTGACTCTTATGTCTTTGACTCTTATGTCTTTGACTCTTATGTCTTTGACTCTCATGTCTTTGACTCTTATGTCTTTGACTCTTATGTCTTCGACTCTTATGTCTTCGACTCTTATGTCTTCGACTCTTATGTCTTTGACTCTTATGTCTTTGACTCTCATGTCTTCGACTCTTATGTCTTCGACTCTTATGTCTTTGACTCTTATGTCTTTGACTCTCATGTCTTTGACTCTTATGTCTTTGACTCTTATGTCTTTGACTCTTATGTCTTTGACTCTTATGTCTTCGACTCTTATGTCTTCGACTCTTATGTCTTCGACTCTTATGTCTTTGACTCTTATGTCTTTGACTCTCATGTCTTCGACTCTTATGTCTTCGACTCTTATGTCTTTGACTCTTATGTCTTTGACTCTCATGTCTTTGACTCTTATGTCTTTGACTCTTATGTCTTTGACTCTTATGTCTTTGACTCTCATGTCTTTGACTCTTATGTCTTTGACTCTCATGTCTTTGACTCTCATGTCTTTGACTCTTATGTCTTTGACTCTCATGTCTTTGACTCTCATGTCTTTGACTCTTATGTCTTTGACTCTCATGTCTTTGACTCTCATGTCTTTGACTCTTATGTCTTTGACTCTTATGTCTTTGACTCTTATGTCTTTGACTCTTATGTCTTTGACTCTTATGTCTTCGACTCTTATGTCTTTGACTCTTATGTCTTTGACTCTTATGTCTTTGACTCTTATGTCTTTGACTCTCATGTCTTTGACTCTTATGTCTTTGACTCTTATGTCTTTGACTCTCATGTCTTTGACTCTTATGTCTTTGACTCTTATGTCTTTGACTCTTATGTCTTTGACTCTCATGTCTTTGACTCTTATGTCTTTGACTCTTATGTCTTTGACTCTCATGTCTTTGACTCTCATGTCTTTGACTCTTATGTCTTTGACTCTTATGTCTTTGACTCTCATGTCTTTGACTCTCATGTCTTTGACTCTTATGTCTTTGACTCTCATGTCTTTGACTCTTATGTCTTTGACTCTTATGTCTTTGACTCTCATGTCTTTGACTCTCATGTCTTTGACTCTTATGTCTTTGACTCTCATGTCTTTGACTCTTATGTCTTTGACTCTTATGTCTTTGACTCTTATGTCTTTGACTCTCATGTCTTTGACTCTCATGTCTTTGACTCTTATGTCTTTGACTCTCATGTCTTTGACTCTCATGTCTTTGACTCTTATGTCTTTGACTCTTATGTCTTTGACTCTTATGTCTTTGACTCTCATGTCTTTGACTCTCATGTCTTTGACTCTTATGTCTTTGACTCTCATGTCTTTGACTCTTATGTCTTTGACTCTTATGTCTTTGACTCTTATGTCTTTGACTCTCATGTCTTTGACTCTTATGTCTTTGACTCTTATGTCTTTGACTCTCATGTCTTTGACTCTTATGTCTTTGACTCTCATGTCTTTGACTCTTATGTCTTTGACTCTTATGTCTTTGACTCTTATGTCTTTGACTCTCATGTATTTGACTCTTATGTCTTTGACTCTCATGTCTTTGACTCTTATGTCTTTGACTCTTATGTCTTTGACTCTTATGTCTTTGACTCTCATGTCTTTGACTCTTATGTCTTTGACTCTTATGTCTTTGACTCTTATGTCTTTGACTCTCACGTCTTTGACTCTCATGTCTTTGACTCTCATGTCTTTGACTCTCATGTCTTTGACTCTCATGTCTTTGACTCTCATGTCTTTGACTCTTATGTCTTTGACTCTTATGTCTTTGACTCTTATGTCTTTGACTCTCATGTCTTTGACTCTCATGTCTTTGACTCTCATGTCTTTGACTCTCACGTCTTTGACTCTCATGTCTTTGACTCTCATGTCTTTGACTCTCATGTCTTTGACTCTCATGTCTTTGACTCTCATGTCTTTGACTCTCACGTCTTTGACTCTCATGTCTTTGACTCTTATGTCTTTGACTCTTATGTCTTTGACTCTCATGTCTTTGACTCTCATGTCTTTGACTCTTATGTCTTTGACTCTCATGTCTTTGACTCTCATGTCTTTGACTCTCATGTCTTTGACTCTCATGTCTTTGACTCTCATGTCTTTGACTCTCATGTCTTTGACTCTTATGTCTTTGACTCTTATGTCTTTGACTCTCATGTCTTTGACTCTCATGTCTTTGACTCTCATGTCTTTGACTCTCATGTCTTTGACTCTCATGTCTTTGACTCTCATGTCTTTGACTCTCATGGGTTTGACTCTTATGTCTTTGACTCTCATATCTTTCACTCTTATGTCTTTGACTCTCATGGGTTTGACTCTTATGTCTTTGACTCTTATGTCTTTGACTCTCATGTCTTTGACTCTCATGGGTTTGACTCTTATGTCTTTGACTCTTATGTCTTTGACTCTCATGTCTTTGACTCTTATGTCTTTGACTCTTATGTCTTTGACTCTCATGTCTTTGACTCTCATGTCTTTGACTCTCATGTCTTTGACTCTTATGTCTTTGACTCTCATGTCTTTGACTCTTATGTCTTTGACTCTTATGTCTTTGACTCTCATGTCTTTGACTCTCATGTCTTTGACTCTCATGTCTTTGACTCTCATGTCTTTGACTCTCATGTCTTTGACTCTCATGTCTTTGACTCTCATGTCTTTGACTCTTATGTCTTTGACTCTTATGTCTTTGACTCTCATGTCTTTGACTCTCATGTCTTTGACTCTCATGTCTTTGACTCTCATGTCTTTGACTCTCATGTCTTTGACTCTCATGTCTTTGACTCTCATGTCTTTGACTCTCATGTCTTTGACTCTCATGTCTTTGACTCTTATGTCTTTGACTCTTATGTCTTTGACTCTCATGTCTTTGACTCTCATGTCTTTGACTCTCATGTCTTTGACTCTTATGTCTTTGACTCTCATGTCTTTGACTCTCATGTCTTTGACTCTTATGTCTTTGACTCTTATGTCTTTGACTCTTATGTCTTTGACTCTCATGTCTTTGACTCTTATGTCTTTGACTCTCATGTCTTTGACTCTCACGTCTTTGACTCTCATGTCTTTGACTCTCATGTCTTTGACTCTTATGTCTTTGACTCTCATGTCTTTGACTCTCATGTCTTTGACTCTCATGTCTTTGACTCTCATGTCTTTGACTATCACGTCTTTGACTCTCATGTCTTTGACTCTCATGTCTTTGACTCTTATGTCTTTGACTCTCATGTCTTTGACTCTCATGTCTTTGACTCTCATGTCTTTGACTCTCATGTCTTTGACTATCACGTCTTTGACTCTCATGTCTTTGACTCTTATGTCTTTGACTCTTATGTCTTTGACTCTCATGTCTTTGACTCTCATGTCTTTGACTCTTATGTCTTTGACTCTTATGTCTTTGACTCTCATGTCTTTGACTCTCATGTCTTTGACTCTCATGTCTTTGACTCTTATGTCTTTGACTCTCATGTCTTTGACTCTTATGTCTTTGACTCTTATGTCTTTGACTCTCATGTCTTTGACTCTCATGTCTTTGACTCTCATGTCTTTGACTCTCATGTCTTTGACTCTCATGTCTTTGACTCTCATGTCTTTGACTCTTATGTCTTTGACTCTTATGTCTTTGACTCTTATGTCTTTGACTCTTATGTCTTTGACTCTCATGTCTTTGACTCTCATGTCTTTGACTCTCATGTCTTTGACTCTCATGTCTTTGACTCTCATGTCTTTGACTCTCATGTCTTTGACTCTCATGTCTTTGACTCTCATGTCTTTGACTCTTATGTCTTTGACTCTTATGTCTTTGACTCTCATGTCTTTGACTCTTATGTCTTTGACTCTTATGTCTTTGACTCTCATGTCTTTGACTCTCATGCCTTTGACTCTCATGTCTTTGACTCTCATGTCTTTGACTCTCATGTCTTTGACTCTCATGTCTTTGACTCTCATGTCTTTGACTCTCATGTCTTTGACTCTTATGTCTTTGACTCTTATGCCTTTGACTCTCATGTCTTTGACTCTCATGTCTTTGACTCTCATGTCTTTGACTCTCATGTCTTTGACTCTTATGTCTTTGACTCTTATGTCTTTGACTCTCATGTCTTTGACTCTTATGTCTTTGACTCTTATGTCTTTGACTCTTATGTCTTTGACTCTCATGTCTTTGACTCTCATGTCTTTGACTCTCATGTCTTTGACTCTTATGTCTTTGACTCTTATGTCTTTGACTCTTATGTCTTTGACTCTCATGTCTTTGACTCTCATGTCTTTGACTCTCATGTCTTTGACTCTTATGCCTTTGACTCTCATGTCTTTGACTCTCATGTCTTTGACTCTCATGTCTTTGACTCTTATGTCTTTGACTCTCATGTCTTTGACTCTTATGTCTTTGACTCTTATGTCTTTGACTCTCATGTCTTTGACTCTTATGTCTTTGACTCTCATGTCTTTGACTCTTATGTCTTTGACTCTTATGTCTTTGACTCTCATGTCTTTGACTCTCATGTCTTTGACTCTTATGTCTTTGACTCTTATGTCTTTGACTCTCATGTCTTTGACTCTCATGTCTTTGACTCTTATGTCTTTGACTCTCATGTCTTTGACTCTCATGTCTTTGACTCTTATGTCTTTGACTCTTATGTCTTTGACTCTCATGTCTTTGACTCCTACGTCTTTGACTCTCACGTCTTTGACTCTCACGTCTTTGACTCTCATGTCTTTGACTCTCATGTCTTTGACTCTCATGTCTTTGACTCTTATGTCTTTGACTCTCATGTCTTTGACTCTTATGTCTTTGACTCTCATGTCTTTGACTCTCATGTCTTTGACTCTCACGTCTTTGACTCTCATGTCTTTGACTCTCATGTCTTTGACTCTTATGTCTTTGACTCTCATGTCTTTGACTCTCACGTCTTTGACTCTCACGTCTTTGACTCTCATGTCTTTGACTCTCATGTCTTTGACTCTCATGTCTTTGACTCTCATGTCTTTGACTCTTATGTCTTTGACTCTCATGTCTTTGACTCTTATGTCTTTGACTCTCATGTCTTTGACTCTCATGTCTTTGACTCTTATGTCTTTGACTCTTATGTCTTTGACTCTCATGTCTTTGACTCTCATGTCTTTGACTCTTATGTCTTTGACTCTTATGTCTTTGACTCTCATGTCTTTGACTCTCATGTCTTGTGTCTCAAGCAGAATAAACGATGGTTCACTTCCTACTACACTCTGGCGCGGGAATAAACGCCGACGCGGTTAATGCTGTTAACACTGTGGGTGAAGCGAGCAACGAGCAGCGAGACAAAACACACACACAGTTCAGGACGAAGTTACACAACTTGTGTTGCACCAGTTCAAGTGTGTTGTGTTGTTGTTAAACGGTTGCATTGTGAGTCTGATGCTGTGTCAGTTGTGTTTCGCTTCTTACGTGTTGCTCCTGGATAGATGGTTAAATCCATCAAGACACACACATACACACACAAACACACACACACAAACACACACACACACATATATTTGTACACACACACATATATTTGTACACACACAGTTTTCTTGTTGCTGCTGATTCTTGCAGATTTTCCACTGAAGCATCTGAATCTTTGATGTAAACACAAACACACACACACACACACACACACACACACACACACACACACACACACACACACACACACACACACACACACACACACACACACACACACACACACGTACTGATTGCAAATCACTGGTTTGACTGATGCTTTGATTCACCTGACGCAGCAGAACAAGAACTTGTTAGACTTTGAACGCATCATCCAACAAGAGTTAACAACACACTCGTGTGTCGCACACAGTTAACAACACACTTGTGTGTCGCACACAGTTAACAACACACTCGTGTGTCGCACACAGTTAACAACACACTCGTGTGTCGCACACAGTTAACAACACACTCGTGTGTCGCACACAGTTAACAACACACTCGTGTGTCGCACACAGTTAACAACACACTCGTGTGTCGCACACAGTTAACAACACACTCGTGTGTCGCACACAGTTAACAACACACTTGTGTGTCGCACACAGTTAACAACACACTCGTGTGTCGCACACAGTTAACAACACACTCGTGTGTCGCACACAGTTAACAACACACTCGTGTGTCGCACACAGTTGACAACACACTCGTGTGTCGCACACAGTTAACAACACACTCGTGTGTCACACACAGTTAACAACACACTCGTGTGTCGCACACAGTTAACAACACACTTGTGTGTCGCACACAGTTAAAAACACACTCGTGTGTCGCACACAGTTAACAGCACACTCGTGTGTCGCACACAGTTAAAAACACACTCGTGTGTCGCACACAGTTAACAACACACAGTTAACAACACACTCGTGTGTCGCACACAGTTGACAACACACCCGTGTGTCGCACACAGTTAACAACACACTCGTGTGTCGCACACAGTTAACAACACACTCGTGTGTCGCACACAGTTAAAAACACACTCGTGTGTCGCACACAGTTAACAACACACAGTTAACAACACACTCGTGTGTCGCACACAGTTGACAACACACCCGTGTGTCGCACACAGTTAACAACACACTCGTGTGTCGCACACAGTTAACAACACACTCGTGTGTCGCACACAGTTAACAACACACTTTGTGTCGCACACAGTTAACAACACACTCGTGTGTCGCACACAGTTAACAACACACTTTGTGTCGCACACAGTTAACAACACACAGTTAACAACACACTCGTGTGTTGCACACAGTAAACAACACACTCGTGTGTCGCACGCAGTTAACAACACACAGTTAACAACACACTTGTGTGTCGCACACAGTTAACAACACACAGTTAACAACACACTCGTGTGTTGCACACAGTTAACAATACACTCGTGTGTCGCACACAGTTAACAACACACTTGTGTGTCGCACACAGTTAACAACACACAGTTAACACCACACTCGTGTGTCGCACACAGTTAACAGCACACAGTTAACAACACACTCGTGTGTCGCACACAGTTAACAACACACTCGTGTGTCGCACACAGTTAACAACACACAGTTAACAAACACTCATGTGTCGCACACAGTTAACAACACACAGTTAACAACACACTCGTGTGTCGCACACAGTTAACAACACACTCGTGTGTCGCACACAGTTAACAACACACTTGTGTGTCGCACACAGTTAACAACACACAGTTAACAACTCACTCATGTGTCGCACACAGTTAACAACACACAGTTAACAACACACTCGTGTGTCGCACACAGTTAACAACACACTCGTGTGTCGCACACAGTTAACAACACACTCGTGTGTCGCACACAGTTAACAACACACTCGTGTGTCGCACACAGTTGACAACACACTCGTGTGTCGCACACAGTTGACAACACACTCGTGTGTCGCACACAGTTAACAACACACTTGTGTGTCGCACACAGTTAACAACACACAGTTAACAACTCACTCATGTGTCGCACACAGTTAACAACACACAGTTAACAACACACTCGTGTGTCGCACACAGTTAACAACACACTCGTGTGTCGCACACAGTTAACAACACACTCGTGTGTCGCACACAGTTAACAACACACTCGTGTGTCGCACACAGTTGACAACACACTCGTGTGTCGCACACAGTTGACAACACACTCGTGTGTCGCACACAGTTAACAACACACTCGTGTGTCGCACACAGTTAACAACACACTCGTGTGTCGCACACAGTTAACAACACACTCGTGTGTCGCACACAGTTAACAACACACTCGTGTGTCGCACACAGTTAACAACACACTCGTGTGTCGCACACAGTTAACAACACACTCGTGTGTCGCACACAGTTAACAACACACTCGTGTGTCGCACACAGTTAACAACACACTCGTGTGTCGCACACAGTTAACAACACACAGTTAACAACACACTCGTGTGTCGCACACAGTTAACAACACACAGTTAACAACACACTTTGTGTCGCACACAGTTAAAAACACACCCGTGTGTCGCACACAGTTAAAAACACACCCGTGTGTCGCACACAGTTAAAAACACACCCGTGTGTCGCACACAGTTAACAACACACAGTTAACAACACACTTTGTGTCGCACACAGTTAAAAACACACCCGTGTGTCGCACACAGTTAACAACACACAGTTAACAACACACTTTGTGTCGCACACAGTTAAAAACACACCCGTGTGTCGCACACAGTTAACAACACACTCGTGTGTCGCACAGTTAACAACACACTCGTGTGTCGCACACAGTTAACAACACACTCGTGTGACACACACAGTTAAAAACGCTCCCGTGTGTCGCACACAGTTAACAACACAATCGTGTGTTGCACACAGTTAACAACAGACTTTGTGCCGCACAGTTGTGACACACTTTCTGGATGTGTGTACTTGTGTAGAAGAGTAACAACGATTCAGTGTGCGATGTGTTTGTGTTGAGTTTCTTCTCATGTTTGGACTTCATAAGAGCTTCAGCACACAAACCTGCCCGAGGACACACTTACACACACACATATCAGCGTGTGTGTGTGTGTGTGTGTGTGTGTGTGTGTGTGTGTGTGTGTGTGTGTGTGTGTGTGTGTGTGTGTGTCTACTGTGTAGGTAAGCGGGTGTGCAGCTTAATCCTGTGAGCAGTGGGAATAATTCAGTATTAGCATTTGAATGCTGCTGACAAAACTAACACACATCTCAGACACACACACTCACACACACAGTTTAGTGTTCGCACAGCAGTCAGACACACAATTGCTCACATTTGTGGACTCACTGAATTGTTGGAGGCTTCATGAGGTAACACTCGACTACAAAACGCACAACTCTGCTGTTTTAACCTTGTGTGTGTCAACATTAGTGTGTGTCAACATTAGTGTGTGTCAACATTAGTGTGTGTCAACATTAGTGTATGTCAACATTAGTGTGTGTCAACATTAGTGTGTGTCAACATTAGTGTGTGTCAACATTAGTGTGTGTCAACATTAGTGTATGTCAGCATTATTGTGTGTTAACATTAGTGTGTGTCAACATTAGTGTATGTCAGCATTAGTGTGTGTTAACATTAGTGTGTGTCAACATTAGTGTATGTCAACATTAGTGTGTGTCAACATTAGTGTGTGTCAACATTAGTGTATGTCAACATTAGTGTGTGTCAACATTAGTGTATGTCAACATTAGTGTGTGTCAACATTAGTGTGTGTCAACATTAGTGTGTGTCAACATTAGTGTGTGTCAACATTAGTGTGTGTCAACATTAGTGTGTGTCAACATTAGTGTGTGTCAACATTAGTGTATGTCAACATTAGTGTGTGTCAACATTAGTGTGTGTCAACATTAGTGTGTGTCAACATTAGTGCGTGTCAACATTAGTGTATGTCAACATTAGTGTGTGTCAACATTAGTGTGTGTCAACATTAGTGTATGTCAACATTAGTGTATGTCAACATTAGTGTGTGTCAACATGAGTGTGTGTCAACATTAGTGTGTGTCAACATTAGTGTGTGTCAACATTAGTGTATGTCAACATTAGTGTGTGTCAACATTAGTGTGTGTCAACATTAGTGTGTGTCAACATTAGTGTGTGTCAACATTAGTGTATGTCAACATTAGTGTGTGTCAACATTAGTGTGTGTCAACATTAGTGTGTGTCAACATTAGTGTGTCAACATTAGTGTATGTCAACATTAGTGTGTGTCAACATTAGTGTGTCAACATTAGTGTGTGTCAACATTAGTGTGTGTCAACATTAGTGTGTGTCAACATTAGTGTGTGTCAACATTAGTGTATGTCAACATTAGTGTATGTCAACATTAGTGTATGTCAACATTAGTGTGTGTCAAAATTAGTGTGTATGTCAACATTAGTGTGTGTCAACATTAGTGTATGTCAACATTAGTGTGTGTCAAAATTAGTGTGTGTCAACATTAGTGTGTCAACATTAGTGTGTGTCAATATTAGTGTGTGTCAACATTAGTGTGTGTCAACATTAGTGTATGTCAACATTAGTGTATGTCAACATTAGTGTGTGTCAACATTAGTGTGTGTCAACATTAGTGTATGTCAACATTAGTGTGTGTCAACATTAGTGTGTGTCAACATTAGTGTATGTCAACATTAGTGTGTGTCAACATTAGTGTGTGTCAACATTAGTGTATGTCAACATTAGTGTATGTCAACATTAGTGTGTGTCAACATTAGTGTATGTCAACATTAGTGTGTGTCAACATTAGTGTGTGTCAACATTAGTGTATGTCAACATTAGTGTATGTCAACATTAGTGTATGTCAACATTAGTGTGTCAACATTAGTGTGTGTCAACATTAGTGTATGTCAACATTAGTGTGTCAACATTAGTGTGTGTCAACATTAGTGTGTCAACATTAGTGTGTGTCAACATTAGTGTGTGTCAACATTAGTGTGTGTCAACATTAGTGTGTGTCAACATTAGTGTGTGTCAACATTAGTGTATGTCAACATTAGTGTGTGTCAACATTAGTGTATGTCAACATTAGTGTGTGTCAACATTAGTGTATGTCAACATTAGTGTATGTCAACATTAGTGTGTGTCAACATTAGTGTGTGTCAACATTAGTGTGTGTCAACATTAGTGTGTGTCAACATTAGTGTATGTCAACATTAGTGTATGTCAACATTAGTGTGTGTCAACATTAGTGTATGTCAACATTAGTGTGTGTCAACATTAGTGTATGTCAACATTAGTGTATGTCAACATTAGTGTGTGTCAACATTAGTGTGTGTCAACATTAGTGTATGTCAACATTAGTGTGTGTCAACATTAGTGTATGTCAACATTAGTGTGTGTCAACATTAGTGTATGTCAACATTAGTGTATGTCAACATTAGTGTGTGTCAACATTAGTGTATGTCAACATTAGTGTGTGTCAACATTAGTGTATGTCAACATTAGTGTGTGTCAACATTAGTGTGTGTCAACATTAGTGTGTGTCAACATTAGTGTGTGTCAACATTAGTGTGTTCCTCTCTTTAAAATCACTTGCTGGCTCGTCCAGTTCCCCTGACAGGAAGTGTGTGTGTGTGTGTGTGTGTGTGTGTGTGTGTGTGTGTGTGTGTGTGTGTGTGTGTGTGTGTGTGTGTGTGTGTGTGTGTGTGTGTGTGATTGTGAGTCTCCTAAACAGACTTGTATTAATGGCAGCACAGAGTTAATGTTTCAACTTCAGGATCCAAACGAGTCTTCAGTCGATTTTTATTCCTGCGAACGTTTGTTCATCGACTCACTAATTAACGCTGAAGAAGTTCAACAACTAATCCTCCGACTGAAGGACGATTATCGTGTGTGTGTGTGTGTGTGTGTGTGTGTGTGTGTGTGTGTGTGTGTGTGTGTGTGTGTGTGTGTGTGTGTGTGTGTGTGTGTGCAGGTGTGTGTTTGTGTATGTGTGCAGGTCCAGGTGTGTGTGTGTGTGTGTACAGATGTGTGTGTGTGTACAGATGTATGTGTGTGTGTGTGTGTGTGTGTGTGTGTGTGTGTGTGTACAGATGTGTGTACAGATGTGTGTGTGTTGTTGTTGTGCACACACACACACACTTGCACACAAAAACACACAAAAACACACCTGAACACACACACACACCCACACACACACACATCTGTACTCAAACACACACACCTGCACACACGCACACACACCTGCACACACACACATCTGTACTCAAACACACACACCTTCACACACACACACACACCTGCACACATGCACACACATCTGTACACACACACCCACCCACACACACACACATCTGTACTCAAACACACACACACCTGCACACACGCACAGACATCTGTACACACACACACACTCACCACAGACACACACAAACAAACACACACACACACATCTGTACACACACACACACTCACCACAGACACACACAAACAAACACACACACACACATCTGTACACACACACACTCACCACAGACACACACACACACACACCTGCACACACACCCCCCCCCACACACACACACACACACACACACCCCACACACCTGAACACACACACACACACACACCTGCACACACCCCCCCCCACACACACACACACCCCACACACCTGCACACACACACACACACACACACACACCTGCACACAAACACACACACACACACACCTGCACACAAACACACACACACACACACCTGCACACACACACACACACACACACACCTGCACACAAACACACACACACACACACCTGCACACAAACACACACACACACACACCTGCACACACACACATCTGTACACACACACACACACACACACACCTGCACACAAACACACACACACACACCTGCACACAAACACACACACACACACACCTGCACACACACACATCTGTACACACACACACACACACACACACACACACACACACACACACACATCTGTACACACACACACACACACACACACACACACACACACATCTGTACACACACACACACACACACACAC
Source organism: Callionymus lyra (assembly GCF_982586985.1). NCBI lineage: Eukaryota > Metazoa > Chordata > Actinopteri > Syngnathiformes > Callionymidae > Callionymus > Callionymus lyra. Next base: position 1,189,686 of record NC_141830.1, read on the forward strand.
ACGCTCATCAACACGTAAACAGCTGTGCTCTATGACGTCACCTGACGCGTCTCGCGGTCCAGGTGTGACGCTCGGACTCGATCACGTGACTCAAGACTTCACGGAAGTTTGTTCCGCGGGTTCGAGTCCGAGCGTCTGGACCGGAAGTGAGAGGAAGCCGCAGGTGAGACTTCCGGAAGGAAGAGTCTACTCCACCTGCTTGACGGGCGCGTGCGCTCCTCCGGGTCCTCCCGCGAGCTCCGGCAGCTTCCGGCGGCTCAGCAGGTAAACCATCAACACGCACACGCACACGCACGCGCACACAAACACACACCTGCACACACACACCAGCGGCAGCCGCCGACACACGCGCTTCATGGTCGTCAGGAGGAGCCGCCGGCGCGCGCGCGATCCCTCCGTCCCATGATGAAGAAGAGAAGGATGGAGGGAGAGAGAGAAGGATGGAGAGAGAGAGAGAGAGAAGGATGGAGAGAGAGAGAGAGAGAGAGGAGGAGTCCGCTGGATGGATCACCGGAGCAGAGCAGCACCTGCTGGACGCATAAGGTACTGCAACTAGAGCGCGCCACAGAGAAACATAACAAAGACACAAAAAACACGAACGCAGACACAAAACAACTATTGAAGACAAACAGAAAAATCATAAACAGGAACACACACAAAAAACACAAACAAAGATGCAAAACAACAAAGAAGACACACACAAAGAACACAAATTAAGACACAAACAAGGACACACCAAAAAACACAAATGCAGATACAAAACAACAAAGAAGACACACACAAAAAACACAAACAAAGACGCAAAAAAACGAATGAAGACACACACAAAAAACACAAACAAAAACACTGATAAAGACACAAAACAACAAATGAAGACACACAAAAACACTGATAAAGACACAAAACAACAAATGAAGACACACAAAAACACTGATAAAGACACAAAACAACAAATGAAGACACACAAAAACACTGAAAAAGACACAAAACAACAAATGAAGACGCACACAAAAACACAAACAAGGACACACACAAAAACACTGATAAAGACAAAGACGCACACAAAAACACGAACAAGGACACACACAAAAACACTGATAAAGACACAAAACAACAAATGAAGACGCACACAAAAACACAAACAAGGACACACACAAAAACACTGATAAAGACACAAAACAACAAATGAAGACACACAAAAACACACACAAAAACACTGATAAAGACACAAAACAAATGAAGACGCACAAAAACACAAACAAGGACACACACAAAAACACTGATAAAGACACAAAACAACAAATGAAGACACACACAAAAACACAAAAAAGGACACACAGAATCACTCACAAAAAAAAACACACATAAAACAGCGACAACACACACACAGGTCAAGAGGAAAGTGTTTAGAAGGTAAGTTTGCGCTGATGAAGTGTGACGTCATGACGAAACCTCTGAATGTGGTGAGATGGCGCCCCCTGCTGTCGTCACGTTGTTAAACTAAAATATGAAATCACTTCATGAAATAACGAAACACAAAGATAAACAACAAACACTATAAAGACACAAAACAACAAATGAAGACGCACAAAAACACGAACAAGGACACACACAAAAACACTGATAAAGACACAAAACAACAAATGAAGACACACAAAAACACAGATAGACACAAAACAACAAATGAAGACACACAAAAACACAGATAAAGACACAAAGCAACAAATGAAGACACACAAAAACACAAACAAGGACACACACAAAAACACTGATAAAGACACAAAGCAACAAATGAAGACACACAAAAACACAAACAAGGACACACACAAAAACACTGATAAAGACACAAAACAACAAATGAAGACACACAAAAACACAAACAAGGACACACACAAAAACACTGATAAAGACACAAAGCAACAAATGAAGACACACAAAAACACAAACAAGGACACACACAAAAACACAGATAGACAGAAAACAACAAATGAAGACACACAAAAACACAGATAGACACAAAACAACAAATGAAGACACACAAAAACACAGATAGACACAAAACAACAAATGAAGACACACAAAAACACTGATAAAGACACAAAACAACAAATGAAGACACACAAAAACACAGATAAAGACACAAAACAACAAATGAAGACGCACAAAAACACAAACAAGGACACACACAAAAACACTGATAAAGACACAAAGCAACAAATGAAGACTCACACAAAAACACGAACAAGGACACACACAAAAACACAGATAAAGACACACAAAAACACAGATAAAGACACAAAACAACAAATGAAGACGCACAAAAACACAAACAAGGACACACACAAAAACACTGATAAAGACACAAAGCAACAAATGAAGACGCACACAAAAACACGAACAAGGACACACACAAAAACACAGATAAAGACACACAAAAACACAGATAAAGACACAAAACAACAAATGAAGACGCACAAAAACACAAACAAGGACACACACAAAAACACTGATAAAGACACAAAACAACAAATGAAGACACACAAAAACACAAAAAAGGACACACACAAAAACACAAACAAGGACACACACAAAAACACTGATAAAGACACAAAGCAACAAATGAAGACACACAAAAACACAAACAAGGACACACACAAAAACACTGATAAAGACACAAAACAACAAATGAAGACGCACAAAAACACAAACAAGGACACACACAAAAACACTGATAAAGACACAAAACAACAAATGAAGACACACAAAAACACAGATAAAGACACAAAACAACAAATGAAGACGCACAAAAACACAAACAAGGACACACACAAAAACACTGATAAAGACACAAAACAACAAATGAAGACGCACACAAAAACACGAACAAGGACACACACAAAAACACAGATAAAGACACACAAAAACACAGATAAAGACACAAAACAGCAAATGAAGACGCACAAAAACACAAACAAGGACACACACAAAAACACTGATATAGACACAAAACAACAAATGAAGACACACAAAAACACAAAAAAGGACACACACAAAAACACAAACAAGGACACACACAAAAACACTGATATAGACACAAAACAACAAATGAAGACACACAAAAACACAGATAAAGACACAAAACAACAAATGAAGACACACAAAAACACAGATAAAGACACAAAACAACAAATGAAGACGCACACAAAAACACAAACAAGGACACACACAAAAACACTGATAAAGACACAAAGCAACAAATGAAGACACACAAAAACACAAACAAGGACACACAGAATCACTCACAAAAAAACACAAACACACATAAAACAGCGACAACACACACACACAGGTCAAGAGGAAAGTGTTTAGAAAGTAAGTTTGCGCTGATGAAGTGTGACGTCATGACGAAACCTCTGAATGTGGTGAGATGGCGCCCCCTGCTGTCGTCACGTTAAACTAAAATATGAAATCACTTCATGAAATAACGAAACACAAAGATAAACAACAAACACTATAAAGACACAAAACAACAAATGAAGACGCACACAAAAACACGAACAAGGACACACACAAAAACACTGATTAAGACACAAAACAACAAATGAAGACACACAAAAACACAAACAAGGACACACACAAAAACACTGATAAAGACGCAAAACAACAAATGAAGACACACAAACAAGGACACACACAAAAACACTGATAAAGACACAAAACAACAAATGAAGACACACAAAAACACAAACAAGGACACACACAAAAACACTGATAAAGACACAAAACAACAAATGAAGACACACAAACAAGGACACACACAAAAACACTGATAAAGACGCAAAACAACAAATGAAGACACACAAAAACACTGATAAAGACACAAAACAACAAATGAAGACACACAAACAAGGACACACACAAAAACACTGATAAAGACGCAAAACAACAAATGAAGACGCACAAAAACACAAACAAGGACACACACAAAAACACTGATAAAGACGCAAAACAACAAAAGACACACAAAAACACAAACAAGGACACACACAAAAACACTGATAAAGACGCAAAACAACAAATGAAGACACACAAACAAGGACACACACAAAAACACTGATAAAGACACAAAACAACAAATGAAGACACACAAACAAGGACACACACAAAAACACTGATAAAGACACAAAGCAACAAATGAAGACACACAAAAACACAAACAAGGATACACACAAAAACCCTGATAAAGACACAAAACAACAAATGAAGACGCACACAAAAACACAAACAAGGACACACAGAATCACTCACAAAAAAACACAAACACACATAAAACAGCGACAACACACACACACAGGTCAAGAGGAAAGTGTTTAGAAGGTAAGTTTGCGCTGATGAAGTGTGACGTCATGACGAAACCTCTGAATGTGGTGAGATGGCGCCCCCTGCTGTCGTCACGTTAAACTAAAATATGAAATCACTTCATGAAATAACGAAACACAAAGATAAACAACAAACACTGATAAAGACACAAAACAACAAATAAAGACGCACACAAAAACACGAACAAGGACACACACAAAAACACTGATAAAGACACAAAACAACAAATGAAGACACACAAAAACACAAACAAGGACACACACAAAAACATGTGATAAAGACACAAAACAACAAATGAAGACACACAAAAACACAAACAAGGACACACACAAAAACATGTGATAAAGACACAAAACAACAAATGAAGACACACAAAAACACAAACAAGGACACACACAAAAACATGTGATAAAGACACAAAACAACAAATGAAGACACACAAAAACACAAACAAGGACACACACAAAAACACTGATAAAGACACAAAACAACAAATGAAGACACACAAAAACACAAACAAGGACACACACAAAAACATGTGATAAAGACACAAAACAACAAATGAAGACACACAAAAACACAAACAAGGACACACACAAAAACATGTGATAAAGACACAAAACAACAAATGAAGACGCACACAAAAACACTGATAAAGACACAAAACAACAAATGAAGACGCACACAAAAACACGAACAAGGACACACAAAAAAACTGATAAAGACACAAAACAACAAATGAAGACACACAAAAACACAAACAAGGACACACACAAAAACACTGATAAAGACACAAAACAACAAATGAAGACACACAAACAAGGACACACACAAAAACACTGATAAAGACACAAAGCAACAAATGAAGACACACAAAAACACAAACAAGGACACACAGAATCACTCACAAAAAACCACAAACACACATAAAACAGTGACAACACACACACACAGGTCAAGAGGAAAGTGTTTAGAAGGTAAGTTTGCGCTGATGAAGTGTGACGTCATGACGAAACCTCTGAATGTGGTGAGATGGCGCCCCCTGCTGTCGTCACGTTAAACTAAAATATGAAATCACTTCATGAAAGAACGAAACACTATAAAGACACTCGTTTATTTAATAAATAACCGATGACATCACGGCGCCATGACATCACAGCTCCTCGGCGAGACGGTCGGTGTGAGGGCGGCGAGGGAGAAGGCGAGGTCACATGACGACCTGAGGAGCCGCTCGTGGGGGTCATCGGAACCCCGACTGTTCGGCGCCACTTCCTGTTCCGCCCGTGGAGGGGGCGGGGCTAAGGCCGCTCGTGTCGGTCGACGCAGGAAGTCGTCACATCCAGAGCCGCCCCCCCTTCAGAATCCTCCTCCGTGATTGGACGGTCAGGAGCACTCGCGACCCGCCTTACGGTCCATCTTGACCATCTTCAGAACCGCCTCCTCGCGGCCGCGGCGCTGGTGGTCGAACACGCAGTCGTGCTGCTCCGGCAGACGGTGCTTCGGGCAGAACACGTGGCCTGGAGGCAGCGGCTGAGGTCAGTGGCCGGGGTCGGGGGTCAGAGGTCAGAGGGTCACTCACCGCAGCGACACGAGCCCAGTTCCTGCTGGACCAGCACCAGCCGGGTCTGGCAGCGGAAGCAGCGCCGGCGGTTCTTCTGCTTCGGCCGCGACTCCTCGACGCCTCCTGCTGGCTCCTCTGTGCACTGCAGCTTCAGAGGAGGCGTCTCACCCTCCAGGTCTGAGGGAGAGACAGAGGCTGGTGAGACAGACAGACAGACAGACAGACAGACAGACAGACAGACAGACAGACGTACCAAACTCTCCAGGTCTCTTGTTTGACGTGCAGGCTGAGAGGTGAGACAAGTCTGTTGGAGATGAGCCTGCAGCAGACAGACAGGTGAGAGAGACAGACAGGTGTGAGAGACACAGAAAGGTGAGGGAGACAGACAGGTGAGGGAGACAGACAGGTGAGAGACAGACAGGTGAGGGAGACAGACAGGTGAGAGAGACAGACAGGTGAGAGAGACAGACAGGTGAGGGAGACAGACAGGTATGGGAGACAGACAGGTGAGAGAGACAGACAGGTGAGAGAGACAGACAGGTGAGGGAGACAGACAGGTATGGGAGACAGACAGGTGAGGGAGACAGACAGGTGAGAGACAGACAGGTGAGAGACAGACAGGTGAGGGAGACAGACAGGTGAGAGAGACAGACAGGTGAGAGAGACAGACAGGTGAGGGAGACAGACAGGTATGGGAGACAGACAGGTGAGAGAGACAGACAGGTGAGAGAGACAGACAGGTGAGAGACAGACAGGTGAGAGAGACAGACAGGTGAGAGAGACAGACAGGTGAGAGAGACAGACAGGTGAGAGACAGACAGGTGAGGGAGACAGACAGGTGAGAGACAGACAGGTGAGGGAGACAGACAGGTGAGGGAGACAGACAGGTGAGGGAGACAGACAGGTGAGAGAGACAGACAGGTGAGGGAGACAGACAGGTGAGAGAGACAGACAGGTGAGAGAGACAGACAGGTGAGAGAGACAGACAGGTATGGGAGACAGACAGGTGAGAGAGACAGACAGGTGATAGAGACAGACAGGTGAGAGAGACAGACAGGTGATAGAGACAGACAGGTGAGAGAGACAGACAGGTGAGGGAGACAGACAGGTGAGGGAGACAGACAGGTGAGAGAGACAGACAGGTGAGAGACAGACAGGTGAGCGAGACAGACAGGTGAGGGAGACAGACAGGTGTGGGAGACAGACAGGTGAGGGAGACAGACAGGTGAGGGAGACAGACAGGTGAGAGAGACAGACAGGTGAGAGAGACAGACAGGTGAGGGAGACAGACAGGTGAGGGAGACAGACAGGTGAGAGAGACAGACAGGTGAGAGAGACAGACAGGTGAGGGAGACAGACAGGTGAGGGAGACAGACAGGTGAGGGAGACAGACAGGTGAGGGAGACAGACAGGTGAGAGAGACAGACAGGTGAGGGAGACAGACAGGTGTGGGAGACAGACAGGTGAGAGAGACAGACAGGTGAGGGAGACAGACAGGTGTGGGAGACAGACAGGTGTGGGAGACAGACAGGTGAGAGAGACAGACAGGTGAGGGAGACAGACAGGTGTGGGAGACAGACAGGTGAGAGAGACAGACAGGTGAGGGAGACAGACAGGTGTGGGAGACAGACAGGTGAGAGAGACAGACAGGTGTGGGAGACAGACAGGTGTGGGAGACAGACAGGTGTGGGAGACAGACAGGTGAGAGAGACAGACAGGTGAGGGAGACAGACAGGTGTGGGAGACAGACAGGTGAGAGACAGACAGGTGAGGGAGACAGACAGGTGAGGGAGACAGACAGGTGAGGGAGACAGACAGGTGAGAGAGACAGACAGGTGAGAGAGACAGACAGGTGAGAGAGACAGACAGGTGTGTGAGACAGACAGGTAAGGGAGACAGACAGGTGAGAGAGACAGACAGGTGAGAGAGACAGACAGGTGAGAGAGACAGACAGGTGTGGCTGTGTTGGACTCTCAGAGGTCAGAGGTCGTCTCACCTTCTCTTGACGTCACTAATGAAGGTTCTTGTGGTTCATCGTTGATCTGTTGCTTCTGGACGTCTGTGGATCAGAAGAAGAGTCACTGAAGGAGTCATGACTCGTGACTCAGAAGTGACTCAGAAGTGACTCAGAAGTGACTCAGAAGTGACTCAGAAGTGACTCGTGACTCACCAGTGTAACACTGTGAGCAGAGGTTCCTGGTGTCACTGGAGCTGCAGAAGAAAAAGATTCAACAACATATTAGATGTGTGTGTTGATCTGTGTGTTGATGTGTGTGTTCATCTGTGTGTATATGTGTGTTTTCATGTGTGTGTTGATGTGTGTGTTAATGTGTGTTTTCATGTGTGTGTGTTCATGTGTGTGTATATGTGTGTGTTGATGTGTGTGTTCATCTGTGTGTATATGTGTGTTTTCATGTGTGTGTTCATGTGTGTGTTCATGTGTGTGTTAATGTGTGTGTTCATGTGTGTGTTCATGTGTGTGTTCATGTGTGTGTTAATGTGTGTGTTCATGTGTGTGTATATGTGTGTGTTCATGTGTGTGTTAATGTGTGTGTTCATGTGTGTGTATATGTGTGTGTTCATGTGTGTGTATATGTGTGTGTTCATGTGTGTGTATATGTGTGTGTTCATGTGTGTGTATATGTGTGTGTTCATGTGTGTGTATATGTGTGTGTTCATGTGTGTGTATATGTGTGTGTTCATGTGTGTGTTCATGTGTGTGTTCATGTGTGTGTATATGTGTGTGTTCATGTGTGTGTTAATGTGTGTGTTCATGTGTGTGTTAATGTGTGTGTTAATGTGTGTGTTCATGTGTGTGTTAATGTGTGTGTTCATGTGTGTGTTCAACTGTGACATCATCAGTGCCGTCGTCAGTGACGTCATCGGTGCTGAATGTAGGACTTCTTAATGTTCGCTCCATTACTAATAAATCCTTTTCTCTGAATGATCCGTTCACAAGAGTTCGTTTGGATTTATTATGTCTTTCTGAGACTTGGCAGAGAGAGGAAGAGTTTATTCATCTGAACCAACTCTGTCCAGTAGGGAGCGCTGTCCTGGGGAAGCCTCGCCTCTCTGGTCGTGGAGGAGGTCTTGCTACAGGTTTTAGGGAGAGTTGTTCTTGCAAAGTGATTCAAACACAGGAATTCACTTCTTTCGAGTCTCAGATGATCTTGGTTCTACAAGACCTTTCTATTGTGTGTCAATCTACCGCCTGGTCCTTCAGTGTTCTTGAAAGACTTCAGTGACTTTTTATCTTCCATTATTCAAATGAGATGTTTGAGGACCTGAGATGTTCCTGAGATGTTGGAGGACCTGAGATGTTCCTGAGATGTCCCCCCCCCTCGGCCTGCAGCAGCAGCAACAACAACAACAAAGACCCCTGAACCCCCGGCGGGCGAGTCTTACCCCCAGAACCCGCACTGGCAGCGGGGCGGCAGGCTCGGAGTCTTGCTGCGCTCGCTCGTGTCTCCCATGACTTCACAAAGGTCCGCGTCCTGCTCGCTCTCCGGGGACGAACCGGCGACCCGGGTGTGACCAGGAGGTGACCCGGAGGTGACCCGGGTGTGACCAGAGAGACACCAGACCAGCAGGTTCTAGACTGAAGCTCTGGACCCGCTGAGGCGACGAACAACAACGAGTCCCTGGAACACGAGATCAGCTGGACGGACGAGACCACTTTTTTTGGGGGGGGGGGGGTTGGACCGGTTCATTGACGATTAAAACGATCCGCGATAAACCGTAAATATCGCCCAGAAAACTAGTGAAAGAAACACGTGACCAGGTTTAGATCAGCGTTATCAGTGTTATCAGTGTCATCTGTGACCCCCCGAGCTAGAATGGAACAGTCCGGAAACACGTCACTTCAGATCGTTTTCAATATAAAAGTACATCAATAAATAGATCGAACTTTATTGATCCTACGGAGGTAAATATTTATTATACATTTGTTTATTTAAATTATTTTAATTCTTTATTCAATGTCCTTCATATGTGCGTCTTTTAACTTTAATGTAAAGTTCGAACTACTTTCAGCCAATAGTGCGACGTGCAAAGATCACGTGACGACAGACGCACGTGATCAACCCTTTTCGAACGATGAGAATTTTCAAAATAAAGTTTGAAACAAAACGGAAACGAATCAAAAACGAAACATTAAAAACGTCAAACACGGAGTTAAAGACAGAAGAACAAACTTTTTTACTTCAACATACAAAAGTCAGTCACAGGAGAACCTTCCGCTCGCGGCTCCCCCTGCTGGTGGAGCAGAGATGACAAGCCATGGCCAAAACCCTTCAGTCGGTCACAGGTGAAGGTCGCTCAGGTGTGTCCGACCTTCTGAGGTAGATTTCTTTATTATTCAAAACATGCTCAATCCTAACACGATTTTTACCATCTTTGAATAATGAAGAACATTCTACCTCACTGCTGCACCTCCACCCGCGACCACCAGGTGGCACCAGACTCACCCTGGGAGCTCTAGTCACGTGTTCTCCGGACCCTCGGGGTCAGACCAGGACGTAAGTGCTAAGTGGCGGACGAGTCGTGGACCAATGACCCGAGGCGTTCTAGGGAAAAGATCCGCTCCACGACCGACGCTGGCTCCGTCCTCGGGGCGGACGAAGACGTTTTGTTGTGCAAAGATGGCAGTGATCCGGTTGGTCAGGGCTGGACGCTCAGGGCGACGAGCTCGGCGCCGGGACCAGGCTGTGCGAGCGCGCCGGCCGCGGCGGTCGCGTCTCGAGCGGGCCCGACTCGGCGCCGTCTGGACCCGGGCTGCCCTCCCGGACCTCCGAGTCCAGCTGGGCCGGACACTCGAAGTGGACACAGTGGAAGACCTGCGGGGACATCATCATTATCACGTGACGGATCGGTGGCTCGGATGCTCTGTTGCTTTTATTATTGTGTAAATAAAACACGTATACAAGTATTTAGTTACACATGGAGGTCCAGAGACAACACAACGGTTCAAGAAAAGGTGAATATTCTGATGACACCGATACACTTCTGTCCCTAAAGCATCAAGTGACCTCAGCGTGACCTCAGCGTGACCTCAGACTGACCTCGTTAGCCGTGTTGTGAGTCCCGACGATCCTGATGAAGGAGGCCGGCTGTTTGTCGAACTTCAGCGTCTGCCACGACCTGCAGTGAGACGAGTGTGAGGCGAGTTGTCGTCGTTTAGATCTAGCGCTTGTCGAGTTTAGATCTAGCGCTTGTCGCGTTTAGATCTAGCGCTTGTCGAGTTTAGATCTAGCGCTTGTCGAGTGTAGATCTAGCGCTTGTCGTCGTTTAGATCTAGCGCTTGTCGAGTTTAGATCTAGCGCTTGTCGAGTTTAGATCTAGCGCTTGTCGAGTTTAGATCTAGCGCTTGTCGAGTTTGGATCTAGCGCTTGTCGTCGTTTAGATCTAGCGCTTGCCGTTGTTTAGATCTAGCGCTTGTTGCGTTTAGATCTAGCGCTTGTCGAGTTTAGATCTAGCGCTTGTCGAGTTTAGATCTAGCGCTTGTCGAGTTTGGATCTAGCGCTTGTCGAGTTTAGATCTAGCGCTTGTCGAGTTTAGATCTAGCGCTTGTTGCGTTTAGATCTAGCGCTTGTCGTCGTTTAGATCTAGCGCTTGCCGTTGTTTAGATCTAGCGCTTGTTGCGTTTAGATCTAGCGCTTGTCGTCGTTTAGATCTAGCGCTTGCCGTTGTTTAGATCTAGCGCTTGTCGCGTTTAGATCTAGCGCTTGCCGTTGTTTAGATCTAGCGCTTGTTGCGTTTAGATCTAGCGCTTGTCGCGTTTAGATCTAGCGCTTGTCGCGTTTAGATCTAGCGCTTGTCGAGTTTAGATCTAGCGCTTGTCGCGTTTAGATCCAGCGCTTGCCGAGTTTAGATCCAGCGCTTGTCGAGTTTAGATCTAGCGCTTGTCGCGTTTAGATCTAGCGCTTGTCGCGTTTAGATCTAGCGCTTGTCGAGTTTAGATCTAGCGCTTGTCGAGTTTAGATCTAGCGCTTGTCGAGTTTAGATCTAGCGCTTGTCGCGTTTAGATCTAGCGCTTGTCGAGTTTAGATCTAGCGCTTGTCGAGTTTGGATCTAGCGCTTGTCGTCGTTTAGATCTAGCGCTTGCCGTTGTTTAGATCTAGCGCTTGTCGAGTTTAGATCTAGCGCTTGTCGAGTTTAGATCTAGCGCTTGTCGAGTTTAGATCTAGCGCTTGTCGAGTTTGGATCTAGCGCTTGTCGTCGTTTAGATCTAGCGCTTGCCGTTGTTTAGATCTAGCGCTTGTCGCGTTTAGATCTAGCGCTTGCCGTTGTTTAGATCTAGCGCTTGTTGCGTTTAGATCTAGCGCTTGTCGCGTTTAGATCTAGCGCTTGTCGCGTTTAGATCTAGCGCTTGTCGAGTTTAGATCTAGCGCTTGTCGCGTTTAGATCCAGCGCTTGCCGAGTTTAGATCCAGCGCTTGTCGAGTTTAGATCTAGCGCTTGTCGCGTTTAGATCTAGCGCTTGTCGCGTTTAGATCTAGCGCTTGTCGAGTTTAGATCTAGCGCTTGTCGAGTTTAGATCTAGCGCTTGTCGAGTTTAGATCTAGCGCTTGTCGCGTTTAGATCTAGCGCTTGTCGAGTTTAGATCTAGCGCTTGTCGAGTTTAGATCTAGCGCTTGTCGAGTTTAGATCTAGCGCTTGTCGCGTTTAGATCTAGCGCTTGTCGAGTTTAGATCTAGCGATTGTCGAGTTTAGATCTAGCGCTTGTCGAGTTTAGATCTAGCGCTTGTCGAGTTTAGATCTAGCGCTTGTCGAGTTTAGATCTAGCGCTTGTCGCGTTTAGATCTAGCGCTTGTCGAGTTTAGATCTAGCGCTTGTCGAGTTTAGATCTAGCGCTTGTCGAGTTTAGATCTAGCGCTTGTCGAGTTTAGATCTAGCGCTTGTCGAGTTTAGATCTAGCGCTTGTCGAGTTTAGATCTAGCGCTTGTCGAGTTTAGATCTAGCGCTTGTCGAGTTTAGATCTAGCGCTTTTCGAGTTTAGATCTAGCGCTTGTCGAGTTTAGATCTAGCGATTGTCGTCGTTTAGATCTAGCGCTTGTCGTCGTTTAGATCTAGCGATTGTCGAGTTTAGATCTAGCGATTGTCGTCGTTTAGATCTAGCGCTTGTCGTCGTTTAGATCTAGCGCTTGTCGTCGTTTAGATCTAGCGCTTGTCGAGTTTAGATCTAGCGCTTGTCGAGTTTAGATCTAGCGCTTGTCGAGTTTAGATCTAGCGCTTGTCGAGTTTAGATCTAGCGCTTGACGAGTTTAGATCTAGCGCTTGTCGAGTTTAGATCTAGCGCTTGTCGAGTTTAGATCTAGCGCTTGTCGTCGTTTAGATCTAGCGCTTGTCGAGTTTAGATCTAACGCTTGTCGTCGTTTAGATCTAGCGCTTGTCGAGTTTAGATATAACGCTTGTCGTCGTTTAGATCTAGCGCTTGTCGAGTTTAGATCTAGCGCTTGTCGAGTTTAGATCTAGCGCTTGTCGAGTTTAGATCTAGCGCTTGTCGAGTTTAGATCTAGCGCTTGTCGAGTTTAGATCTAGCGCTTGTCGAGTTTAGAACTAGCGCTTGTCGCGTTTAGATCTAGCGCTTGTCGAGTTTAGATCTAGCGCTTGCCGTCATTTAGATCTAGCGCTTGTCGAGTTTAGATCTAGCGCTTGTCGAGTTTAGAACTAGCGCTTGTCGCGTTTAGATCTAGCGCTTGTCGAGTTTAGAACTAGCGCTTGTCGCGTTTAGATCTAGCGCTTGTCGAGTTTAGATCTAGCGCTTGTCGCGTTTAGATCTAGCGTTTGTCGTCGTTTAGATCTAGCGCTTGTCGTCGTTTAGATCTAGCGCTTGTCGTGTTTAGATCTAGCGCTTGTCGAGTTTAGATCTAGCGCTTGTCGAGTTTAGATCTAGCGCTTGTCGAGTTTAGATCTAGCGCTTGTCGAGTTTAGATCTAGCGCTTGTCGAGTTTAGATCTAGCGCTTGTCGTCGTTTAGATCTAGCGCTTGTCGTCGTTTAGATCTAGCGCTTGTCGTCGTTTAGATCTAGCGCTTGTCGAGTTTAGATCTAGCGCTTGTCGCGTTTAGATCTAGCGCTTGTCGAGTTTAGATCTAGCGCTTGTCGTCGTTTAGATCTAGCGATTGTCGTCGTTTAGATCTAGCGATTGTCGTCGTTTAGATCTAGCGCTTGTCGAGTTTAGATCTAGCGCTTGTCGAGTTTAGATCTAGCGCTTGTCGAGTTTAGATCTAGCGCTTGTCGAGTTTAGATCTAGCGCTTGTCGAGTTTAGATCTAGCGCTTGTCGAGTTTAGATCTAGCGCTTGTCGAGTTAAGATCTAGCGCTTGTCGAGTTTAGATCTAGCGCTTGTCGTCGTTTAGATCTAGCGCTTGTCGAGTTTAGAACTAGCGCTTGTCGAGTTTAGATCTAGCGCTTGTCGAGTTTAGATGTAGCGCTTGTCGAGTTTAGATCTAGCGCTTGTCGAGTTTAGATCTAGCGCTTGTCGAGTTTAGATCTAGCGCTTGTCGAGTTTAGATCTAGCGCTTGTCGCGTTTAGATCTAGCGCTTGTCGAGTTTAGATCTAGCGTTTGTCGTCGTTTAGATCTAGCGCTTGTCGCGTTTAGATCTAGCGCTTGTCGCGTTTAGATCTAGCGCTTGTCGCGTTTAGATCTAGCGCTTGTCGAGTTTAGATCTAGCGATTGTCGTCGTTTAGATCAAGCGCTTGTTGAGTTTAGATCTAGCGCTTGTCGCGTTTAGATCTAGCGCTTGTCGAGTTTAGATCTAGCGCTTGTCGCGTTTAGATCTAGCGCTTGTCGAGTTTAGATCTAGCGCTTGTCGCGTTTAGATCTAGCGCTTGTCGAGTTTAGATCTAGCGTTTGTCGTCGTTTAGATCTAGCGCTTGTCGCGTTTAGATCTAGCGCTTGTCGCGTTTAGATCTAGCGCTTGTCGCGTTTAGATCTAACGCTTGTCGAGTTTAGATCTAGCGCTTGTCGAGTTTAGATCTAGCGCTTGTCGCATTTAGATCTAGCGCTTGTCGAGTTTAGATCTAGCGCTTGTCGAGTTTAGATCTAGCGCTTGTCGAGTTTAGATGTAGCGCTTGTCGAGTTTAGATCTAGCGCTTGTCGAGTTTAGATCTAGAGCTTGTCGAGTTTAGATGTAGCGCTTGTCGAGTTTAGATCTAGCGCTTGTCGAGTTTAGATCTAGCGCTTGTCGAGTTTAGATCTAGCGCTTGTCGAGTTTAGATCTAGCGCTTGTCGAGTTTAGATCTAGCGCTTGTCGCGTTTAGATCTAGCGCTTGTCGAGTTTAGATCTAGCGCTTGTCGAGTTTAGAACTAGCGCTTGTCGAGTTTAGATCTAGCGCTTGTCGAGTTTAGATCTAGCGCTTGTCGAGTTTAGATCTAGCGCTTGTCGCGTTTAGATCTAGCGCTTGTCGAGTTTAGATCTAGCGCTTGTCGAGTTTAGATCTAGCGCTTGTCGAGTTTAGATCTAGCGCTTGTCGAGTTTAGATCTAGCGCTTGTCGCGTTTAGATCTAGCGCTTGCCGTCGTTTAGATCTAGCGCTTGTCGAGTTTAGATATAGCGCTTGTCGAGTTTAGATATAGCGCTTGTCGCGTTTAGATCTAGCGCTTGTCGAGTTTAGATCTAGCGCTTGTCGAGTTTAGATCTAGCGCTGTTGTCGAGTTTAGATCTAGCGCTAGTCGAGTTTAGATCTAGCGCTTGTCGAGTTTAGATCTAGCGCTTGTCGCGTTTAGATCTAGCGCTTGTCGAGTTTAGATCTAGCGCTTGTCGAGTTTAGATCTAGCGCTTGTCGCGTTTAGATCTAGCGCTTGTCGCGTTTAGATCTAGCGCTTGTCGAGTTTAGATCTAGCGCTTGTCGCGTTTAGATCTAGCGCTTGTCGCGTTTAGATCTAGCGCTTGTCGAGTTTAGATCTAGCGCTTGTCGAGTTTAGATCTGGCGCTTGTCGAGTTTAGATCTGGCGCTTGTCGAGTTTAGATCTAGCGCTTGTCGTCGTTTAGATCTAGTGCTTGTCGTCGTTTAGATCTAGCGCTTGTCAAGTTTAGATGTAGCGCTTGTCGAGTTTAGATCTAGCGCTTGTCGAGTTTAGATCTAGCGCTTGTCGAGTTTAGATCTAGCGCTTGTCGCGTTTAGATCTAGCGCTTGTCGAGTTTAGATCTAGCGCTTGTCGAGTTTAGATCTAGCGCTTGTCGCGTTTAGATCTAGCGCTTGTCGCGTTTAGATCTAGCGCTTGTCGAGTTTAGATCTAGCGCTTGTCGCGTTTAGATCTAGCGCTTGTCGCGTTTAGATCTAGCGCTTGTCGAGTTTAGATCTAGCGCTTGTCGAGTTTAGATCTGGCGCTTGTCGAGTTTAGATCTGGCGCTTGTCGAGTTTAGATCTGGCGCTTGTCGAGTTTAGATCTAGCGCTTGTCGTCGTTTAGATCTAGTGCTTGTCGTCGTTTAGATCTAGCGCTTGTCAAGTTTAGATCTAGCGCTTGTCGAGTTTAGATCTAGCGCTTGTCGAGTTTAGATCTAGCGCTTGTCGCGTTTAGATCTAGCGCTTGTCGAGTTTAGATCTAGCGTTTGTCGTCGTTTAGATCTAGCGCTTGTCGCGTTTAGATCTAGCGCTTGTCGCGTTTAGATCTAGCGCTTGTCGAGTTTAGATCTAGCGATTGTCGTCGTTTAGATCAAGCGCTTGTCGAGATTAGATCTAGCGCTTGTCGAGTTTAGATCTAGCGCTTGTCGCGTTTAGATCTAGCGCTTGTCGAGTTTAGATCTAGCGCTTGTCGAGTTTAGATCTAGCGCTTGTCGAGTTTAGATGTAGCGCTTGTAGAGTTTAGATCTAGCGCTTGTCGAGTTTAGATCTAGCGCTTGTCGAGTTTAGATGTAGCGCTTGTCGAGTTTAGATCTAGCGCTTGTCGAGTTTAGATCTAGCGCTTGTCGAGTTTAGATGTAGCGCTTGTCGAGTTTAGATGTAGCGCTTGTCGAGTTTAGATCTAGCGCTTGTCGAGTTTAGATCTAGCGCTTGTCGAGTTTAGATGTAGCGCTTGTCGAGTTTAGATGTAGCGCTTGTCGAGTTTAGATCTAGCGCTTGTCGAGTTTAGATCTAGCGCTTGTCGCGTTTAGATCTAGCGCTTGTCGAGTTTAGATCTAGCGCTTGTCGAGTTTAGATCTAGCGCTTGTCGCGTTTAGATCTAGCGCTTGTCGAGTTTAGATCTAGCGCTTGTCGAGTTTAGATCTAGCGCTTGTCGAGTTTAGATCTAGCGCTTGTCGCGTTTAGATCTAGCGCTTGTCGAGTTTAGATCTAGCGCTTGTCGCGTTTAGATCTAGCGCTTGTCGAGTTTAGATCTAACGCTTGTCGAGTTTAGATCTAACGCTTGTCGAGTTTAGATCTAGCGCTTGTCGCGTTTAGATCTAGCGCTTGTCGAGTTTAGATCTAGCGCTTGTCGAGTTTAGATCTAGCGCTTGTCGCGTTTAGATCTAGCGCTTGTCGAGTTTAGATCTAGCGCTTGTCGAGTTTAGATCTAGCGCTTGTCGAGTTTAGATCTAACGCTTGTCGAGTTTAGATCTAACGCTTGTCGAGTTTAGATCTAGCGCTTGTCGCGTTTAGATCTAGCGCTTGTCGCGTTTAGATCTAGCGCTTGTCGAGTTTAGATCTTGTGGTTGCAGTTAGTCCTTCAGGGCCACCGTACTAGTCTCACCGGCAGGCGACGCGGGTGCGGTCGACGACCTTGGTCCACTGCTGCTGGTTGGTGGAGACCTCCACGTAGTAGCTGTAGGATCGCTCGTCACAGTCCCACAGCAGCAGCCTGCGGACGGAGAAGAGGTCCAGTGATCCGGCGCCGCAGCCTCAAGTCTACGCACCTCAGCGAGGACACGGAGAAGGGCTGAGCGAGCTGGATCACGATGGCGCCGGAGCCCAGCTGGTGGCAGGTGTAGCCCGAGTCCCAGTCGTAGTTCCTGGTGTCACCGTTGAGCAAAGCGTTCCTGCTGCGGCTCACGCCCTCGATCACGCTCGCGCACGCCAACACCGTCGCCACGTTCTCCGGAGGAACTGTAGACAGAGGAGGGTGAAAGAGAGGAGGGTGAGAGAGAGAGGGGTGAGAGCGAGAGAGAGAGGGGTGAGAGAGAGAGAGGAGGGAGAGAGAGAGAGGGGTGAGAGAGAGAGGGTTGAGAGAGAGAGAGGGGTGAGAGAGAGAGAGGAGGGTGAGAGAGAGAGAGAGAGAGAGAGAGAGAGGGGTGAGAGCGAGAGAGAGAGGGGTGAGACCGAGAGAGAGAGAGTGGAGGGCGAGAGAGAGAGAGAGGGGTGAGAGCGAGAGGAGGGTGAGAGAGAGAGGGGTGAGAGAGAGAAGGGTGAGAGAGAGAGAGGAGGGCGAGAGAGAGAGAGAGAGAGAGTGGAGGGCGAGAGAGAAAGAGAGAGAGAGCGAGAGAGAGAGTGGAGGGCGAGAGAGAGAAAGAGAGAGAGAGCGAGAGAGAGAGGAGGGTGAGAGAGAGAGAGAGAGGGGGGTGAGACCGAGAGAGAGAGAGTGGAGGGCGAGAGAGAGAGGGGTGAGAGAGTGGAGGCAGGAGAGCGAGAGCGAGACAGAGAGAGAGAGAGAGGGAGAGCGAGACAGAGAGAGAGAGAGAGGGAGAGCGAGACAGAGAGAGAGCGAGAGAGTGAGCGAGAGCGAGCGAGAGAGAGAGAGAGAGAGAGCGAGAGAGAGAGGGGTGAGAGCGAGAGAGAGAGGGGTGAGAGCGAGAGAGAGAGCGAGAGAGAGCGAGAGAGAGAGCGAGAGCGAGAGAGAGCGAGAGAGAGAGCGAGAGAGAGGGCGAGAGCAAGAGAGAGAGCGAGAGAGCGAGCGAGAGAGAGAGAGAGAGAGACTACAACATACCCAGGAGTCCAGTGTCGAGGGTGTAGCTGCTGCGGGTGAACATACACTCGAACGCCACCAGGTGGAAAACCTTGTTGACCGTGTTGTGTGTCCCCACGATGCGGACATACCTGAGACACAAGAGGGCTCAGGTGAGCTTATGATGATGATGATAAGAACAGTCCATGATGACGTCATAATGGCTTCACTCCTCCTCC
Source organism: Callionymus lyra (assembly GCF_982586985.1). NCBI lineage: Eukaryota > Metazoa > Chordata > Actinopteri > Syngnathiformes > Callionymidae > Callionymus > Callionymus lyra. The sequence goes on from NC_141830.1 coordinate 1,208,665, forward strand.
AGCTGTCATCACGCTTTGTTTATACAACGAGTCCCTTGGAGATGGAGACCACCCTCCATGCTCGACCAATCACAGCAGAGTGGGCGTGGTTATGGTCGACACGATCTCATCTCCAGAACAACAAAGTGCTTTCAGTGGGCGGGGCTTAGGATCAGACGAGGTTCTGTACCTGCAGACGCGGGGCGTGAAGAAGAGGTTCTGCCAGGACCGACAGAGGAACTTGGAGTGGTCGACCACGCGGACCCAGTCCAGCTCGTCCATGGAGACCTCGATGTAGTAGGAGTAAGACCTTCGGACACGGACGGGTCAGAACGCGTCACCAGACCGAGCAGGAGGAGGACCTCACCGGCTGTCCCGGTCCCACAGCAGGAGGCGCACGTGGTTGACGATGGACGGCTGGCCCAGCTTGACCTGGATCCCGGCGCGCCCGTCGTCCTCGATGGGGTGTCTGGAGAAGCCGTGGTCCAGGTCGTAGTTCTGCGTGTCGCCGTCCAGCAGCGCCGACTTCAGCTCGCCCTTCACCACCTGAGCGCCGAACTTCATGGTGGCGATGTTCTCCTCCGGGACTGGATCCAGAGCAAGATATAGAAGAACAGACGCCATGTTTGTTGTGACGCAGGAGCACTATCACTACACCAGAGTCAAGTACTGGACAATACTACACATATATACTTGTTACTACACTATCACTACACCAGAGTCAAGTACTGGACAATACTACACATATATACTTGTTACTACACTATCACTACACCAGAGTCAAGTACTGGACAATACTACACATATATACTTGTTACTACACTATCACAACACCAGAGTCAAGTACTGGACAATACTACACATATATACTTGTTACTACACTATCACTACACCAGAGTCAAGTACTGGACGATACTACACATATATACTTGTTACTACAGTATCACAACACCAGAGTCAAGTACTGGACAATACTACACATATATACTTGTTACTACACTATCACAACACCAGAGTCAAGTACTGGACAATACTACACATATATACTTGTTACTACACTATCACAACACCAGAGTCAAGTACTGGACAATACTACACATATATACTTGTTACTACACTATCACAACACCAGAGTCAAGTACTGGACAATACTACACATATATACTTGTTACTACACTATCACTACACCAGAGTCAAGTACTGGACAATACTACACATGTATACTTGTTACTACACTATCACAACACCAGAGTCAAGTACTGGACAATACTACACATATATACTTGTTACTACACTATCACTACACCAGAGTCAAGTACTGGACAATACTACACATATATACTTGTTACTACACTATCACAACACCAGAGTCAAGTACTGGAGAATATTACACATATATACTTGTTACTACACTATCACAACACCAGAGTCAAGTACTGGACAATACTACACATATATAGTTGTTACGACACTATCACAACACCAGAGTCAAGTACTGGACAATACTACACATATATCCTTGTTACTACACTATCACAACACCAGAGTCAAGTACTGGACAATACTACACATACACTATCACTACACCAGAGTCAAGTACTGGACAATACTACACATATATACTTGTTACTACACTATCACAACACCAGAGTCAAGTACTGGAGAATATTACACATATATACTTGTTACTACACTATCACAACACCAGAGTCAAGTACTGGACAATACTACACATATATAGTTGTTACGACACTATCACAACACCAGAGTCAAGTACTGGACAATACTACACATATATCCTTGTTACTACACTATCACAACACCAGAGTCAAGTACTGGACAATACTACACATATATACTTGTTACTACACTATCACAACACCAGAGTCAAATACTAGACAATACTACACATATATACTTGTTACTACACTATCACAACACCAGAGTCAAGTACTGGACAATACTACACATATATACTTGTTACTACACTATCACAACACCAGAGTCAAGTACTGGACAATACTACACATATATACTTGTTACTACACTATCACAACACTAGAGTCAAGTACTGGACAATACTACACATATATACTTGTTACTACACTATCACAACACCAGAGTCAAGTACTGGACAATACTACACATATATACTTGTTACTACACTATCACAACACCAGAGTCAAGTACTGGACAATACTACACATATATACTTGTTACTACTCTATCACAACACCAGAGTCAAGTACTGGACAATACTACACATATATCCTCGACTCACTCAACATGCCGCGGTAGTTGAGGTCCATGTTGCGACTCTCCGAGCGGATCTTGATGGCGTCCAGCAGGTGGTCGGGGCTCAGCAGGCCAGACGGACGGACCACGTTCAGCATCTCCGTCAGGGTCATGAGGGGCAGCCGCACCGCTGACATCACTTCCTGCGTCTGCGCGTCCTCGCCGTGCTGCCGGCACCAGCGGCACAGCGCCTGGAAGATTTCCTTCTCGCTGGCGGCGAACGAGTCGCGGCGCACCACGGTCAGCAGGGCGGACTGGACGCGGGGAGAAGGTCAAACAACATTTAGAAATCAAGCAGAACCGCGGCGTCGCATGCCTCTGCCAACGTCCTCGTTTGAGCAACTGTAACAATGACGTTTGAAAGGCTCCTAAGGAACAGAAACACAGACGGAGAGTGAGGCAGAGAGACCTTCGAAGTCATTGAAACACCGTTCTAGGCTGGAGTAGAAGAGCAGGTGAAGCGACCTTCAGGTGACAAACCTTGGAGAGCAGCAGGAAGCTGTCGGAGCTCAGAACCTCGGGGGCGTGGCGGTCCATGTAGGCGCAGCAGGCGGTGATGAGGGCGCTCAGAGAGTACAGGCTGGCCACGTCGAAGACCAGGCACACGTTGTTGGTGTGCAGGACGGTGCGCAGGAAGTCCGACGTGGAGTTCTCCAGCAGCTGCAGACCGTAGCGGTGAGCCAGGCCCAGGAAGTCCAGCAGAACCTCCTCGCGGGCCGAGCTGAGGCTGGCCCGACCCGTGTACAGGTAGTTGAGCAGCATGGAGAAGGCCTCGGCTCGCGTCTCCTCCAGACACACCTCGGCCTGAGGCTGCGACTCCTTCATGCCGCCGTACAGCAGAGCTCTGCAGCAGAGGTTCATATGCGTCAAGAACTCGCAAATAATACATTGAATATGAAAATGTACAAATAATTGTAGGATCGCGGAGATAATGTCTTGAATATATTCATTCAACTTTTCCTGAACAGAATCAGTCGATAAAGCGACGCAAGAGAGTCACAGTTACACGTTTTGTCAGGTAGTGTCATAGAGTACCTGAAGTAGTGTCATAGAGTACCTGAGGTAGTGTCATAGAGTACCTGAAGTAGTGTCATAGAGTACCTGAGGTAGTGTCATAGAGTACCTGAAGTAGTGTCATAGAGTACCTGAAGTACTATCATAGAGTACCTGAGGTAGTGTCATAGAGTACCTGAAGTAGTGTCATAGAGTACCTGAAGTAGTGTCATAGAGTACCTAAGGTACTGTCATAGAGTACCTGAGGTAGTGTCATAGAGTACCTGAAGTAGTGTCATAGAGTACCTAAGGTACTGTTATAGAGTACCTGAAGTAGTGTCATAGAGTACCTAAGGTACTGTCATAGAGTACCTGAGGTACTGTCATAGAGTACCTGAAGTAGTGTCATAGAGTACCTGAGGTACTGTCATAGAGTACCTGAAGTAGTGTCATAGAGTACCTGAGGTAGTGTCATAGAGTACCTGAAGTAGTGTCATAGAGTACCTGAAGTAGTGTCATAGAGTACCTGAAGTAGTGTCATAGAGTACCTAAGGTACTGTCATAGAGTACCTGAGGTAGTGTCATAGAGTACCTGAAGTAGTGTCATAGAGTACCTAAGGTACTGTTATAGAGTACCTGAAGTAGTGTCATAGAGTACCTAAGGTACTGTCATAGAGTACCTGAGGTACTGTCATAGAGTACCTGAGGTACTGTCATAGAGTACCTGAAGTAGTGTCATAGAGTACCTGAAGTAGTGTCATAGAGTACCTGAAGTAGTGTCATAGAGTACCTGAGGTACTGTCATAGAGTACCTGAAGTAGTGTCATAGAGTACCTGAAGTAGTGTCATAGAGTACCTGAAGTAGTGTCATAGAGTACCTGAAGTAGTGTCATAGAGTACCTGAAGTAGTGTCATAGAGTACCTGAAGTAGTGTCATAGAGTACCTGAAGTAGTGTCATAGAGTACCTAAGGTAGTGTCATAGAGTACCTGAAGTAGTGTCATAGAGTACCTGAAGTAGTGTCATAGAGTACCTAAGGTAGTGTCATATAGTACCTGAAGTAGTGTCATAGAGTACCTGAAGTAGTGTCATAGAGTACCTGAAGTAGTGTCATAGAGTACCTGAGGTACTGTCATAGAGTACCTGAAGTAGTGTCATAGAGTACCTGAAGTAGTGTCATAGAGTACCTGAAGTAGTGTCATAGAGTACCTGAGGTACTGTCATAGAGTACCTGAAGTAGTGTCATAGAGTACCTGAAGTAGTGTCATAGAGTACCTGAAGTAGTGTCATAGAGTACCTGAAGTAGTGTCATAGAGTACCTGAAGTAGTGTCATAGAGTACCTAAGGTAGTGTCATAGAGTACCTGAAGTAGTGTCATAGAGTACCTGAAGTAGTGTCATAGAGTACCTAAGGTAGTGTCATATAGTACCTGAAGTAGTGTCATAGAGTACCTGAAGTACTATCATAGAGTACCTGAAGTAGTGTCATAGAGTACCTGAAGTAGTGTCATAGAGTACCTGAGGTACTGTCATAGAGTACCTAAGGTAGTGTCATAGAGTACCTGAAGTAGTGTCATATAGTACCTGAAGTAGTGGCATAGAGTACCTGAAGTACTGTCATAGAGTACCTGAAGTACTGTCATAGAGTACCTGAAATAGTGTCATAGAGTACCTGAAGTACTGTCATAGAGTACCTAAGGTAGTGTCATAGAGTACCTGAAGTAGTGTCATAGAGTACCTGAAGTAGTGGCATAGAGTACCTGAAGTACTGTCATAGAGTACCTGAAGTAGTGTCATAGAGTACCTGAAGTAGTGGCATAGAGTACCTGAAGTAGTGTCATAGAGTACCTGAAGTAGTGTCATAGAGTACCTGAAGTAGTGTCATAGAGTACCTAAGGTAGTGTCATGGAGTACCTGAAGTAGTATCATAGAGTACCTGAAGTAGTGTCATAGAGTACCTGAAGTAGTGTCATAGAGTACCTGAAGTAGTGTCATAGAGTACCTGAAGTAGTGTCATAGAGTACCTGAAGGAGTGTCATAGAGTACCTGAAGTAGTGTCATAGAGTACCTGAAGTACTGTCATAGAGTACCTGAAGTAGTGTCATAGAGTACCTGAAGTAGTGTCATAGAGTACCTAAGGTAGTGTCATAGAGTACCTGAAGTAGTGTCATAGAGTACCTGAAGTAGTGTCATAGAGTACCTGAAGGAGTGTCATAGAGTACCTGAAGTAGTGTCATAGAGTACCTGAAGTACTGTCATAGAGTACCTGAAGTAGTGTCATAGAGTACCTGAAGTAGTGTCATAGAGTACCTAAGGTAGTGTCATAGAGTACCTGAAGTAGTGTCATAGAGTACCTGAAGTAGTGTCATAGAGTACCTGAAGGAGTGTCATAGAGTACCTGAAGTAGTGTCATAGAGTACCTGAAGTAGTGTCATAGAGTACCTGAAGTAGTGTCATAGAGTACCTAAGGTAGTGTCATAGAGTACCTGAAGTAGTGTCATAGAGTACCTGAGGTACTGTCATAGAGTACCTAAGGTAGTGTCATAGAGTACCTGAAGTAGTGTCATAGAGTACCTGAAGTAGTGTCATAGAGTACCTGAAGGAGTGTCATAGAGTACCTGAAGTAGTGTCATAGAGTACCTGAAGTACTGTCATAGAGTACCTGAAGTAGTGTCATAGAGTACCTGAAGTAGTGTCATAGAGTACCTAAGGTAGTGTCATAGAGTACCTGAAGTAGTGTCATAGAGTACCTGAAGTAGTGTCATAGAGTACCTGAAGGAGTGTCATAGAGTACCTGAAGTAGTGTCATAGAGTACCTGAAGTAGTGTCATAGAGTACCTGAAGTAGTGTCATAGAGTACCTGAAGTACTGTCATAGAGTACCTAAGGTAGTGTCATAGAGTACCTGAAGTAGTGTCATAGAGTACCTGAAGTAGTGTCATGGAGTACCTGAAGTAGTGTCATAGAGTACCTGAAGTAGTGTCATAGAGTACCTGAAGTACTATCATAGAGTACCTGAAGTAGAGTCATAGAGTATCTAAGGTCGTGTCATAGAGTACCTGAAGTACTTTCATAGAGTACCTGAAGTAGTGTCATAGAGTACCTGAAGTACTGTCATAGAGTACCTGAAGTACTGTCATAGAGTACCTAAGGTAGTGTCATAGAGTACCTGAAGTAGTGTCATAGAGTACCTGAAGTACTGTCATAGAGTACCTAAGGTAGTGTCATAGAGTACCTGAAGTAGTGTCATAGAGTACCTGAAGTAGTGTCATGGAGTACCTGAAGTAGTGTCATAGAGTACCTGAAGTAGTGTCATAGAGTACCTGAAGTACTATCATAGAGTACCTGAAGTAGAGTCATAGAGTATCTAAGGTCGTGTCATAGAGTACCTGAAGTACTTTCATAGAGTACCTGAAGTAGTGTCATAGAGTACCTGAAGTACTGTCATAGAGTACCTGAAGTACTGTCATAGAGTACCTAAGGTAGTGTCATAGAGTACCTGAAGTAGTGTCATAGAGTACCTGAAGTAGTGTCATAGAGTACCTAAGGTAGTGTCATAGAGTACCTGAAGTAGTGTCATAGAGTACCTGAAGTAGTGTCATAGAGTACCTGAAGTACTGTCATAGAGTACCTGAAGTACTGTCATAGAGTACCTAAGGTAGTGTCATAGAGTACCTGAAGTAGTGTCATAGAGTACCTGAAGTACTGTCATAGAGTACCTAAGGTAGTGTCATAGAGTACCTGAAGTAGTGTCATAGAGTACCTGAAGTAGTGTCATGGAGTACCTGAAGTAGTGTCATAGAGTACCTGAAGTAGTGTCATAGAGTACCTGAAGTACTATCATAGAGTACCTGAAGTAGAGTCATAGAGTATCTAAGGTCGTGTCATAGAGTACCTGAAGTACTTTCATAGAGTACCTGAAGTAGTGTCATAGAGTACCTGAAGTACTGTCATAGAGTACCTGAAGTACTGTCATAGAGTACCTAAGGTAGTGTCATAGAGTACCTGAAGTAGTGTCATAGAGTACCTGAAGTAGTGTCATAGAGTACCTAAGGTAGTGTCATAGAGTACCTGAAGTAGTGTCATAGAGTACCTGAAGTAGTGTCATAGAGTACCTGAAGTACTGTCATAGAGTACCTGAAATAGTGTCATAGAGTACCTGAAGTACTGTCATAGAGTACCTAAGGTAGTGTCATAGAGTACCTGAAGTAGTGTCATAGAGTACCTGAAGTAGTGGCATAGAGTACCTGAAGTACTGTCATAGAGTACCTGAAGTAGTGTCATAGAGTACCTGAAGTAGTGGCATAGAGTACCTGAAGTAGTGTCATAGAGTACCTGAAGTAGTGTCATAGAGTACCTGAAGTAGTGTCATAGAGTACCTAAGGTAGTGTCATGGAGTACCTGAAGTAGTATCATAGAGTACCTGAAGTAGTGTCATAGAGTACCTGAAGTAGTGTCATAGAGTACCTGAAGTAGTGTCATAGAGTACCTGAAGTAGTGTCATAGAGTACCTGAAGGAGTGTCATAGAGTACCTGAAGTAGTGTCATAGAGTACCTGAAGTACTGTCATAGAGTACCTGAAGTAGTGTCATAGAGTACCTGAAGTAGTGTCATAGAGTACCTAAGGTAGTGTCATAGAGTACCTGAAGTAGTGTCATAGAGTACCTGAAGTAGTGTCATAGAGTACCTGAAGGAGTGTCATAGAGTACCTGAAGTAGTGTCATAGAGTACCTGAAGTACTGTCATAGAGTACCTGAAGTAGTGTCATAGAGTACCTGAAGTAGTGTCATAGAGTACCTAAGGTAGTGTCATAGAGTACCTGAAGTAGTGTCATAGAGTACCTGAAGTAGTGTCATAGAGTACCTGAAGGAGTGTCATAGAGTACCTGAAGTAGTGTCATAGAGTACCTGAAGTAGTGTCATAGAGTACCTGAAGTAGTGTCATAGAGTACCTAAGGTAGTGTCATAGAGTACCTGAAGTAGTGTCATAGAGTACCTGAGGTAGTGTCATAGAGTACCTAAGGTAGTGTCATAGAGTACCTGAAGTAGTGTCATAGAGTACCTGAAGTAGTGTCATAGAGTACCTGAAGGAGTGTCATAGAGTACCTGAAGTAGTGTCATAGAGTACCTGAAGTACTGTCATAGAGTACCTGAAGTAGTGTCATAGAGTACCTGAAGTAGTGTCATAGAGTACCTAAGGTAGTGTCATAGAGTACCTGAAGTAGTGTCATAGAGTACCTGAAGTAGTGTCATAGAGTACCTGAAGGAGTGTCATAGAGTACCTGAAGTAGTGTCATAGAGTACCTGAAGTAGTGTCATAGAGTACCTGAAGTAGTGTCATAGAGTACCTGAAGTACTGTCATAGAGTACCTAAGGTAGTGTCATAGAGTACCTGAAGTAGTGTCATAGAGTACCTGAAGTAGTGTCATGGAGTACCTGAAGTAGTGTCATAGAGTACCTGAAGTAGTGTCATAGAGTACCTGAAGTACTATCATAGAGTACCTGAAGTAGAGTCATAGAGTATCTAAGGTCGTGTCATAGAGTACCTGAAGTACTTTCATAGAGTACCTGAAGTAGTGTCATAGAGTACCTGAAGTACTGTCATAGAGTACCTGAAGTACTGTCATAGAGTACCTAAGGTAGTGTCATAGAGTACCTGAAGTAGTGTCATAGAGTACCTGAAGTACTGTCATAGAGTACCTAAGGTAGTGTCATAGAGTACCTGAAGTAGTGTCATAGAGTACCTGAAGTAGTGTCATGGAGTACCTGAAGTAGTGTCATAGAGTACCTGAAGTAGTGTCATAGAGTACCTGAAGTACTATCATAGAGTACCTGAAGTAGAGTCATAGAGTATCTAAGGTCGTGTCATAGAGTACCTGAAGTACTTTCATAGAGTACCTGAAGTAGTGTCATAGAGTACCTGAAGTACTGTCATAGAGTACCTGAAGTACTGTCATAGAGTACCTAAGGTAGTGTCATAGAGTACCTGAAGTAGTGTCATAGAGTACCTGAAGTAGTGTCATAGAGTACCTAAGGTAGTGTCATAGAGTACCTGAAGTAGTGTCATAGAGTACCTGAAGTAGTGTCATAGAGTACCTGAAGTACTGTCATAGAGTACCTGAAGTACTGTCATAGAGTACCTAAGGTAGTGTCATAGAGTACCTGAAGTAGTGGCATAGAGTACCTGAAGTAGTGTCATAGAGTACCTGAAGTAGTGTCATAGAGTACCTGAAGTAGTGTCATAGAGTACCTAAGGTAGTGTCATAGAGTACCTGAAGTACTGTCATAGAGTACCTGAAGTAGTGTCATAGAGTACCTGAAGTAGTGTCATAGAGTACCTGAAGTAGTGGCAGCGCGCCGCCAGGATGACTCGGTGCGCCGGGAAGCGCTTCCCCTCCACGACGAAGGTGACGTCACTGTACTCCTCCCCGAGCACCAGGGCTCCGAGCTGCTCCGACAGCAGGTGGATGTGATCGATCTCTGACACCGAGGCCGGCGGGCGCAGCGAGTGACTGTCGGACATGGCGGCTCGGGGAGCGGTGACGTCACACCTGCGGGCCGGAGGGACAACAAGAGGTGATGCTACATGCTAACGGCTAACAACACGGACTCCCATCGTTCCCCGTCTTCGTGCTCGAGGTGACGTTTACACCGCGACAGGTGACGTGTTGCTGACGTCAGACTCCGGAACCGACACCGGCCAGGGGTTCGGTCGGTACTCACCAGACTCGTCCCGCCAGCTCCACACGCGTCCTGCGGAGAAAGTCCGACTGTTGTTGTCCTGCGACGAGAAACACGACAAAACCCGAAGCACAGCCGAGCGCCGGAAACAGATGCTGCTCAGACACAAACACTTCCGGGTCATTACCGGAACTTTCACAACAAACGTTCCCCACAATAATGTGATTTATAATAATATTAAATAATATTAAACGCTGACGGAAGTCTTGGTCCAAACACAGAAGGAAGATCAGAGTGGTAGAAAGTTTATTATTAAAATAATAGTTCAGCACAGACCTGGTTATTAGGCTAAAGCTAGCTGGAGGCCATCTTTGTTGTTATGATTCCTTCCAGATGAAACATTGACACATATTTACAAACATGTCACGTGACTAAATTCAAGCCTTCTTGACGCTGGCATAGAGGACGAACTCGGAGTTTTCACTCTCCACCTCCTCGTCCGCGTGACCTCTGACCTGCAGACACACAGCGCACACTCCAAGTGAAAGAAACATTTTTGGTGCATGAAGAAGCGGCTGTGAACGGGCGCCATGTTTGTTGTGACGCAGGAGCAGGAACGACAATTCACATTTTCAGTGAAAAATGTTGTACACATGCAAAACTACAATGAGCAAAACATGTGTTTTTACATTTACAATTAAGTGTCAGAAGAGGAGTTTGAAAATATACAGTTAAATATTGCAATAACATTTCAGGAATATTGTATGAATATTCAAATGTTTGTACTTATGGTTTATATTTCAATTAAATTGTTTATTAAATAAAATGGATACATTTTAGTTAACATGTAAATAATCACAGCGTTTGTTCATTTATTTGTTGCAATTAAAGTTCCGGCCTCTAGATGGCAGCAGTCATTACGTCCTCCACAGCTAAAGAAACAATGAAATCCTGCAAGATTCCAGTGATGACTGAGGACGAGAGGATACTGTGAGTCTAGCAGCTTTTAAAGCTGATGTTTGGACATATTTTGGTTTGAAAACAAATTAAAGTAGTTACGACTTCATCAAGAGTCATGTGGTCTGTAAATACTACAACACCAGAGTCAAGTACTGGACAATACTACACATATATACTTGTTACTACACTATCACAACACCAGAGTCAAGTACTGGACAATACTACACATATATACTTGTTACTACACTATCACAACACCAGAGTCAAGTACTGGACAATACTACACATATATACTTGTTACTACACTATCACAACACCAGAGTCAAGTACTGGACAATACTACACATTTATACTTGTTACTACACTATCACAACACCAGAGTCAAGTACTGGACAATACTACACATATATACTTGTTACTACACTATCACAACACCAGAGTCAAGTACTGGACAATACTACACATATATATACTTGTTACTACACTATCACAACACCAGAGTCAAGTACTGGACAATACTACACATATATATACTTGTTACTACACTATCAAAACACCAGAGTCAAGTACTGGACAATACTACACATATATACTTGTTACTACACTATCACAACACCAGAGTCAAGTACTGGACAATACTACACATATATATATACTTGTTACTACACTATCACAACACCAAAGTCAAGTACTGGACAATACTACACATATATATACTTGTTACTACACTATCACAACACCAAAGTCAAGTACTGGACAATACTACACGTATATACTTGTTACTACACTATCACAACACCAGAGTCAAGTACTGGACAATACTACACATATATACTTGTTACTATAGAATCACAACACCAGAGTCAAGTACTGGACAATACTACACGTATATACTTGTTACTACACTATCACAACATCAGAGTCAAGTACTGGACAATACTGCACATATATATACTTGTTACTACACTATCACAACACCAGAGTCAAGTACTGGACAATACTACACATATATACTTGTTACTACACTATCACAACACCAGAGTCAAGTACTGGACAATACTACACATATATACTTGTTACTACACTATCACAACACCAGAGTCAAGTACTGGACAATACTACACATATATACTTGTTACTACACTATCACAACACCAGAGTCAAGTACTGGACAATACTACACATATATACTTGTTACTACACTATCACAACACCAGAGTCAAGTACTGGACAATACTACACATATATACTTGTTACTACACTATCAAAACACCAGAGTCAAGTACTGGACAATACTGCACACATATATACTTGTTACTACACTATCACAACACCAGAGTCAAGTAATGGACAATACTACACATATATACTTTTTACTACACTATCACAACACCAGAGTCAAGTACTGGACAATACTACACATATATACTTGTTACTACACTATCACAACACCAGAGTCAAGTACTGGACAATACTACACATATATACTTGTTACTACACTATCAAAACACCAGAGTCAAGTACTGGACAATACTACACACATATATACTTGTTACTACACTATCACAACACCAGAGTCAAGTACTGGACAATACTACACATATATACTTGTTACTACACTATCACAACACCAGAGTCAAGTATTGGACAATAGTACATACATATCCTTGTTACTACACTATCACTACACCAGAGTCAAGTACTGGACAATATTACACATATATACTTGTTACTACACTATCAAAACACCAGAGTCAAGTACTGGACAATACTACACATATATACTTGTTACTACACTATCACAACACCAGAGTCAAGTACTGGACAATACTACACATATATACTTGTTACTACACTATCAAAACACCAGAGTCAAGTACTGGACAATACTACACATATATACTTGTTACTACACTATCAAAACACCAGAGTCAAGTACTGGACAATACTACACATATATACTTGTTATTACACTATCACAACACCAGAGTCAAGTACTGGACAATACTACACATATATATACTTGTTACTACACTATCAAAACACCAGAGTCAAGTACTGGACAATACTACACATATATACTTGTTACTACACTATCACAACACCAGAGTCAAGTAATGGACAATACTGCACATATATATTTGTTACTACACTATCAAAACATCAGAGTCAAGTACTGGACAATACTACACATATATACTTGTTACTACACTATCAAAACACCAGAGTCAAGTACTGGACAATACTACACATATATACTTGTTACTACACTATCACAACACCAGAGTCAAGTAATGGACAATACTGCACATATATATTTGTTACTACACTATCAAAACATCAGAGTCAAGTACTGGACAATACTACACATATATACTTGTTACTACACTATCACAACACCAGAGTCAAGTAATGGACAATACTGCACATATATATTTGTTACTATACTATCAAAACATCAGAGTCAAGTACTGGACAATACTACACATATATACTTGTTACTACACTATCACAACACCAGAGTCAAGTAATGGACAATACTGCACATATATACTTGTTACTACACTATCAAAACACCAGAGTCAAGTACTGGACAATACTACACATATATACTTGTTACTACACTATCACAACACCAGAGTCAAGTACTGGACAATACTACACATATATACTTGTTACTACACTATCACAACACCAGAGTCAAGTAATGGACAATACTGCACATATATACTTGTTACTACACTATCAAAACACCAGAGTCAAGTACTGGACAATACTACACATATATATACTTGTTACTACACTATCACAACACCAGAGTCAAGTACTGGACAATACTACACATATATACTTGTTACTACACTATCACAACACCAGAGTCAAGTACTGGACAATACTACACATATATACTTGTTACTACACTATCACAACACCAGAGTCAAGTACTGGACAATACTACACATATATACTTGTTACTACACTATCAAAACACCAGAGTCAAGTACTGGACAATACTACACATATATATACTTGTAACTACACTATCACAACACCAGAGTCAAGTACTGGACAATACTGCACATATATACTTGTTACTACACTATCAAAACACCAGAGTCAAGTACTGGACAATACTACACATATATACTTGTTACTACACTATCACAACACCAGAGTCAAGTATTGGACAATAGTACATACATATCCTTGTTACTACACTATCACTACACCAGAGTCAAGTACTGGACAATATTACACATATATACTTGTTACTACACTATCAAAACACCAGAGTCAAGTACTGGACAATACTACACATATATACTTGTTACTACACTATCACAACACCAGAGTCAAGTACTGGACAATACTACACATATATACTTGTTACTACACTATCAAAACACCAGAGTCAAGTACTGGACAATACTACACATATATACTTGTTACTACACTATCAAAACACCAGAGTCAAGTACTGGACAACACTACACATATATACTTGTTATTACACTATCACAACACCAGAGTCAAGTACTGGACAATACTACACATATATATACTTGTTACTACACTATCAAAACACCAGAGTCAAGTACTGGACAATACTACACATATATACTTGTTACTACACTATCACAACACCAGAGTCAAGTAATGGACAATACTGCACATATATATTTGTTACTACACTATCAAAACATCAGAGTCAAGTACTGGACAATACTACACATATATACTTGTTACTACACTATCAAAACACCAGAGTCAAGTACTGGACAATACTACACATATATACTTGTTACTACACTATCACAACACCAGAGTCAAGTAATGGACAATACTGCACATATATATTTCTTACTACACTATCAAAACATCAGAGTCAAGTACTGGACAATACTACACATATATACTTGTTACTACACTATCACAACACCAGAGTCAAGTAATGGACAATACTGCACATATATATTTGTTACTACACTATCAAAACATCAGAGTCAAGTACTGGACAATACTACACATATATACTTGTTACTACACTATCACAACACCAGAGTCAAGTAATGGACAATACTGCACATATATACTTGTTACTACACTATCAAAACACCAGAGTCAAGTACTGGACAATACTACACATATATACTTGTTACTACACTATCACAACACCAGAGTCAAGTACTGGACAATACTACACATATATACTTGTTACTACACTATCACAACACCAGAGTCAAGTAATGGACAATACTGCACATATATACTTGTTACTACACTATCAAAACACCAGAGTCAAGTACTGGACAATACTACACATATATATACTTGTTACTACACTATCACAACACCAGAGTCAAGTACTGGACAATACTACACATATATACTTGTTACTACACTATCAAAACACCAGAGTCAAGTACTGGACAATACTACACATATATACTTGTTACTACACTATCACAACACCAGAGTCAAGTACTGGACAATACTACACATATATACTTGTTACTACACTATCACAACACCAGAGTCAAGTACTGGACAATACTACACATATATACTTGTTACTACACTATCAAAACACCAGAGTCAAGTACTGGACAATACTACACATATATATACTTGTAACTACACTATCACAACACCAGAGTCAAGTACTGGACAATACTGCACATATATACTTGTTACTACACTATCAAAACACCAGAGTCAAGTACTGGACAATACTACACATATATACTTGTTACTACACTATCACAACACCAGAGTCAAGTAATGGACAATACTGCACATATATACTTGTTACTACACTATCAAAACACCAGAGTCAAGTACTGGACAATACTACACATATATACTTGTTACTACACTATCAAAACACCAGAGTCAAGTACTGGACAATACTACACATATATACTTGTTACTACACTATCACAACACCAGAGTCAAGTACTGGACAATACTACACATATATATACTTGTTACTACACTATCACAACACCAGAGTCAAGTACTGGACAATACTACACATATATACTTGTTACTACACTATCACAACACCAGAGTCAAGTATTGGACAATAGTACATACATATCCTTGTTACTACACTATCACTACACCAGAGTCAAGTACTGGACAATATTACACATATATACTTGTTACTACACTATCAAAACACCAGAGTCAAGTACTGGACAATACTACACATATATACTTGTTACTACACTATCACAACACCAGAGTCAAGTACTGGACAATACTACACATATATACTTGTTACTACACTATCACAACACCAGAGTCTAGTACTGGACAATACTACACATATATACTTGTTACTACACTATCACAACACCAGAGTCTAGTACTGGACAATACTACACATATATACTTGTTACTACACTATCACAACACTAGAGTCAAGTACTGGACAATACTACACATATATACTTGTTACTACACTATCACAACACTAGAGTCAAGTACTGGACAATACTACACATATATACTTGTTACTACACTATCACAACACTAGAGTCAAGTACTGGACAATACTACACATATATACTTGTTACTACACTATCACAACACCAGAGTCAAGTACTGGACAATACTACACATATATACTTGTTACTACACTATCACAACACCAGAGTCAAGTACTGGACAATACTGCACATATATACTTGTTACTACACTATCACAACACCAGAGTCAAGTACTGGACAATACTACACATATATACTTGTTACTACACCATCACTATATATTGTTACCTTGTTGCGGTTCTTCTTGTAAGTGACTGAGGTGTAGCTGAGCTCGTCGTCAGGATTCATCTAAGTCAGAAAACATCAATCTTAAAAGGACACACCAGTAGAGTACCCGGAGAGGAGCGCAGCATCACATGTGGCTTCTCTGGGGAGAAAGAACATACGATGTTTGATCTTCTAAACCGGACTCACTGGGATGTGATGTGACCCGGCCAGGTCGGCAGGACTCGCGGGGTCAGAGGTCAGGAGGTCATTCGTCTGCGTCTGGTTCCCTGAGCGAGAGGAGAGACGGGTTCAGGTCTCGTCTCCGAATGTCCAGACTCTCTCAAACCTGTCATTGTCCTCCATCTGACCAGTAGAACCACGAGGACCAGCAGAGTCAGAGCAGCTGCTGCACCGACGGCGTACATCCACCAGCTGACTGGAGGCAAGACCACGACCTTCAACGTCAACTCTCACTTGGAGTCACATTCATTCAGAAGGACTTCAAGCGACGCCTCGGAGTTCTTACCTGCCGATGTGTTCATGGCACTCGTTTCTGTAGGTTGTGTTGTTGGTTGTGTTGTTGGTTGTGTTGTTGGTTGTGTTGTTGGTGCTGCAATACAATGTATTGTGAGTAACAGGAACAGGTCTCTCTTGGATCTGATCCACATCAATGACTTACTCAATGAACATCTGTTGTTAGCTCCTCTAACACAACTCAACTGGACTGAAGCTACACACACACACACACACACACTGACGAGTGACACGAGGAGACTCACCTGCTGATCTGAAGACGAAGTTGTGAGCATTTTTGTCGTGTGTGACTTCACAGGTGAAGCTGTTCTTGTTGGAAGAAGAAGGAAAGCTAACAGCAGCATATCTGCAGGCGGTCGACCAGGTCTTCACCTCGGAGTGATCTTCAGGTATTTCTGCACCATCAAACAGCCACTGGACCTTCTCAGGGCATGGACTGTCATGTATGAAGACCTCACAGGTCAAAGTCACGACACCTTGATCCTCCACACGAGTCACTGAGAGAAGAGAACCAACGTCAGCCTAGGAAAAGACAGTTGCCAGCCTGTGTGTGTGCTGAGAACCCAGAGACTGAGCAGCTGAAGCAGCAACATGAAGAAGAAGAAAGATCTCTTGAAGGACACTCACAGGAGACCACGATCAGAGATGTTTCAGGACCATATGTATTTTCTTCTCTACAGAAGTAACGTCCAGCATCTTCAGTCTTCACCTCCTTGATGTGCAGAGAGCAGTCTGGTGTCATACTCAGTCGCTTCCCATCACTGTCGCTCGTAACTACTCCATCTGGTTTTCCATTTAGATCAAAGATCCATTTCAACCGAGCACAGGACACCTGGTCAGGTGTTGTGTGGCTACATGAGAAAGTGACATCATCTCCCTCCCGAACTAAGTGAGTAGTTTGTTCAGTTGCTGCTGTGAAGACAAGAGTTGTGAGTCAACAAGAGCCAAAGATGACAACAAGCGTTTGAGATGCGAGTCCAGATGTGAGTCCAGATGTGAGTCCAGATGTGAGTCCAGATGTGAGTCCAGATGTGAGTCACCTACAGTCCAGTCGTCCAGTCATGTCAAGAGAATAGTCAACACTCACCATTTAAAGGAGGGGTAGGTGTTCTTCTCGGTTTGAATTAAAACATCTGAGCGTACCAAGACTTGTTCTACTTCATGCATGTTTCTGCCCTCGAGAAGCTGAGGCTCTAAGAAAGATAGTTGCTCGTGGTGGTGTTTGGGGGGCGACACCTGTACAGGCCTCACCTGCCAGGGAGACGTCGGTTTCATGGAGACGTCGGTTTCATGGAGACGTCGGTTTCATGGAGACGTCGGTTTCATGGAGACGTCGGTTTCATGGAGACGTCGGTTTCATGGAAACGTCGGTTTCATGGAAACATCGGTTTCATGGAGACGTCGGTTTCATGGAAACATCGGTTTCATGGAAACGTCGGTTTCATGGAGACGTCGGTTTCATGGAGACGTCGGTTTCATGGAAACGTCGGTTTCATGGAGACGTCGGTTTCATGGAGACGTCGGTTTCATGGAGACGTCGGTTTCATGGAGACGTCGGTTTCATGGAGACGTCGGTTTCATGGAAACGTCGGTTTCATGGAGACGTCGGTTTCATGGAAACGTCGGTTTCATGGAAACGTCGGTTTCATGGAGACGTCGGTTTCATGGAGACGTCGGTTTCATGGAAACGTCGGTTTCATGGAGACGTCTGTTTCATGGAAACGTCGGTTTCATGGAAACGTCGGTTTCATGGAAACGTTGGTTTCATGGAAACGTCGGTTTCATGGAAACATCGGTTTCATGGAAACATCGGTTTCATGGAAAGGTAACAACAAGGCAACAGCTGCTCAGGAAGTCTACAGTATTCAGTGTTGGTCTCGGCGCCTCTCGTTTCCTGAGCGACGGTGTTCCTCATCAGGACCTTCATGTCAGCAGAGGCTGAAGGTGGACCTGTCTGCAGGAAGCCATGGCACCAGTAGAGGGAGGAGGACGGTTACACACAGATGTTCTGGTGGTTCAGACGATTCAGCACCGGCAGAACCTGGTCCCCTGTGGACTTGTTTGCCAGCAGGGACACTGTTCCGTGTGTCAGATGCTGCTTCAGCCTCAGCCAAACAGAAGGTCCGCTGACTTCATTCTGCGTCTGGACTGATCGAAGGGTTGAGTGAAAGTGATTCCAGATCCATGAGAAAAACCAACCGGTTTGTGTGACGTGAGGCTTCTGGTCCTACACCCTCACTTTGACAGATGTTTTCTACAGACGCGACTGCAGGGTCCCTGTCCCAAGCAACGCAAAGACACCCAGAGTTCTTGGCGCTGAGGGGTTGCATGATGGTTTCCTGGTGGTATGTTTATCTTGAGATGACGTTGTTATGATAAGACACTTTAAATACAATGGAATTGAATGTTCCTACAGCAGCTGGTCTCGTTGAGATACGAGACACAGGGATGTGAGCTGTATACGTGGCAGCCTCCAGTCCTCGGTGCGAAAGAATTGATCTTGATTGATGGGGCGTCATAGCTCAGATGGTAGAGTGGTTGCCTGCAGTCCAAGAGGTTGCAGGTTCAATCCCAGCTCCAGACAAGCTTGTGTCGTTGTGTCCCTGAGCAAGACACTTTACCCTGATTGCTCCTGATGGCAGATTCGGCAACATGTGGTGCAGCCTACAGCCTACTCCCATCAGTATGTGTGAATGCTGGTCTAGAAAGGCGCTCTATAAATAGACATTATTATTATCTTTATCAGTGACATGCCTCTTGTTACCCACACAACTGCTTGTAGAGGGTGTTGTAGAACCACAGTTATATAGATAACCTGTACTTTGATAATGTGGTCAACAAGTAGAAATGGAGTCTTCCTTGGAAGTCGTGAACACTTCACAGTACTTGCTCAAAGGCAGGGTTGCCAGAGATTTGTCTTTCCAGTCCAAAGAAACATGAACGAGATCAATAATTAAAGAAGAACTTCTTGAAAACTCTTCACGTCAACATGTCCTTCAGAGACTCAACAGTCTGTGTGTCCATCACTGACCTGAAGACTTGGACCTTCACAGGTTTTAGACTCTTGTTCACGTGGATAGAAGCCGTTTCGTCTGCTCAGTCCACAAGGTGGCGCTGTTGTACCTGATGCTAGATGTTCATCACTGAGGTTTGTATACATGTTTTAAACCATTCTTTCTCTGCTGAGCTCATCATGACGCACCGACACAGCGGTGAATAAAAGGAAACACATTCGTCTCGAGCTGTGACGTCACTTCTCTTTCTTTAGTTTCACACTCGCTCAAGTGAACCGAGATCAGAACAACTTTAAAAAAAAAACTTGCGCTTCTGTGAAGGTGTTACGGTAATGAGAGAGAAGTCAAACGCGGAAGGATCTACGTCACTATCAGTGATAGAGTCTCAAAAATACTCTGATATGATGACATTAAAGTATCTTTTCTTTCAATAGATTCTCAAAAATACTCTGATATAATGACATTAAAGTGTCTTTTCTTTCAATAGATTCTCAAAAATACTCTGATATGATGACATTAAAGTATCTTTTATCAATAGATTCTCAAAAATACTCTGATATGACGACATTAAAGTATCTTTTCTCTCAATAGATTCTCAAAAATACTCTGATATGATGACATTAAAGTATCTTTTCTCTCAATAGATTCTCAAAAATACTCTGATATGATGACATTAAAGTATCTTTTCTCAATAGATTCTCAAAAATACTCTGATATGATGACATTAAAGTATCTTTTCTCTCAATAGATTCTCAAAAATACTCTGATATGATGACATTAACGTATCTTTTCTCAATAGATTCTCAAAAATACTCTGATATGATGACATTAAAGTATCTTTTCTCAATAGATTCTCAAAAATACTCTGATATGATGACAGTAAAGTATCTTTTCTCTCAATAGATTCTCAAAAATACTCTGATATGATGACATTAAAGTATCTTTTCTCTCAATAGATTCTCAAAAATACTCTGATATGATGACATTAAAGTATCTTTTCTCAATAGATTCTCAAAAATACTCTGATATGATGACATTAAAGTATCTTTTCTCTCAATAGATTCCCAAAAATACTCTGATATGATGACATTAACGTATCTTTTCTCAATAGATTCTCAAAAATACTCTGATATGATGACATTAAAGTATCTTTTCTCTCAATAGATTCTCAAAAATACTCTGATATGATGACATTAAAGTATCTTTTCTCTCAATAGATTCTCAAAAATACTCTGATATGATGACATTAAAGTATCTTTTCTCAATAGATTCTCAAAAATACTCTGATATGATGACATTAAAGTATCTTTTCTCAATAGATTGTCAAAACTACTCTGATATGATGACATTAAAGTATCTTTTCTCTCAATAGATTCTCAAAAATACTCTGATATGATGACATTAAAGTATCTTTTCTCAATAGATTCTCAAAAATACTCTGATATGATGACATTAAAGTATCTTTTATCAATAGATTCTCAAAAACACTCTGATATGATGACATTAAAGTATCTTTTCTCAATAGATTCTCAAAAATACTCTGATATGATGACATTAAAGTATCTTTTCTCAATAGATTCTCAAAAATACTCTGATATGATGACATTAAAGTATCTTTTCTCAATAGATTCTCAAAAACACTCTGATATGATGACATTAAAGTATCTTTTCTCAATAGATTCTCAAAAATACTCTGATATGATGACATTAAAGTATCTTTTATCAATAGATTCTCAAAAATACTCATATATGGTGACATTAAAGTATCTTTTCTCTCAATAGATTCTCAAAAATACTCATATATGGTGACATTAAAGTATCTTTTCTCTCAATAGATTCTCAAAAATACTCTGATATGATGACATTAAAGTATCTTTTCTCAATAGATTCTCAAAAATACTCTGATATGATGACATTAAAGTATCTTTTCTCAATAGATTCTCAAAAATACTCTGATATGATGACATTAAAGTATCTTTTATCAATAGATTCTCAAAAATACTCTGATATGATGACATTAAAGTATCTTTTCTCTCAATAGATTCTCAAAAATACTCTGATATCATGACATTAAAGTATCTTTTCTCAATAGATTGTCAAAAATACTCTGATATGATGACATTAAAGTATCTTTTCTCAATAGATTGTCAAAAATACTCTGATATGATGACATTAAAGTATCTTTTCTTTCAATAGATTCTCAAAAATACTCTGATATGATGACATTAAAGTATCTTTTCTCAATAGATTGTCAAAAATACTCTGATATGATGACATTAAAGTATATTTTCTTTCAATAGATTCTCAAAAATACTCTGATATGATGACATTAAAGTATCTTTTCTCAATAGATTGTCAAAAATACTCTGATATGATGACATTAAAGTATCTTTTCTCTCAATAGATTGTCAAAAATACTCAGATATGGTGACATTAAAGTATCTTTTCTCAATAGATTCTCAAAAATACTCTGATATGATGACATTAAAGTATCTTTTCTCTCAATAGATTCTCAAAAATACTCTGATATGATGACATTAAAGTATCTTTTCTCAATAGATTCTCAAAAATAATCTGATATGATGACATTAAAGTATCTTTTATCAATAGATTCTCAAAAATACTCTGATATGATGACATTAAAGTATATTTTCTCAATAGATTCTCAAAAATACTCTGATATGATGACATTAAAGTATCTTTTCTCAATAGATTCTCAAAAATACTCAGATATGGTGACATTAAAGTATCTTTTATCAATAGATTCTCAAAAATAATCTGATATGATGACATTAAAGTATCTTTTATCAATAGATTCTCAAAAATACTCAGATATGGTGACATTAAAGTATCTTTTCTCTCAATAAATTCTCAAAAATACTCTGATAAGATGACATTAAAGTATCTTTTCTCAATAGATTCTCAAAAATACTCTGATATGATGACATTAAAGTATCTTTTCTCTCAATAGATTCTCAAAAATACTCTGATATGATGACATTAAAGTATCTTTTATCAATAGATTCTCAAAAATACTCTGATATGATGACATTAAAGTATCTTTTCTCAATAGATTCTCAAAAATACTCTGATATGATGACATTAAAGTATCTTTTCTCAATAGATTCTCAAAAATACTCTGATATGATGACATTAAAGTATCTTTTCTCAATAGTTTCTCAAAAATACTCTGATATGATGACATTAAAGTATATTTTCTCTCAATAGATTCTCAAAAATACTCTGATATGATGACATTAAAGTATATTTTCTCAATAGATTCTCAAAAATACTCTGATATGATGACATTAAAGTATCTTTTCTGAATAGATTGTCTAGAAAACTCTGATATGATGACATTAAAGTATCTTTTCTCTCAATAGATTCTCAAAAATACTCTGATATGATGACATTAAAGTATATTTTCTCAATAGATTCTCAAAAATACTCTGATATGATGACATTAAAGTATCTTTTCTCTCAATAGATTCTCAAAAATACTCTGATATCATGACATTAAAGTATCTTTTCTCAATAGATTCTCAAAAATACTCTGATATGATGACATTAAAGTATCTTTTCTCTCAATAGATTGTCAAAAATACTCAGATATGGTGACATTAAAGTATCTTTTATCAATAGATTCTCAAAAATAATCTGATATGATGACATTAAAGTATCTTTTCTCAATAGATTCTCAAAAATACTCTGATATGATGACATTAAAGTATCTTTTCTCTCAATAGATTCTCAAAAATACTCTGATATGATGACATTAAAGTATCTTTTCTCAATAGATTCTCAAAAATAATCTGATATGATGACATTAAAGTATCTTTTATCAATAGATTCTCAAAAATACTCTGATATGATGACATTAAAGTATATTTTCTCAATAGATTCTCAAAAATACTCTGATATGATGACATTAAAGTATCTTTTCTCAATAGATTCTCAAAAATACTCAGATATGGTGACATTAAAGTATCTTTTATCAATAGATTCTCAAAAATAATCTGATATGATGACATTAAAGTATCTTTTATCAATAGATTCTCAAAAATACTCAGATATGGTGACATTAAAGTATCTTTTCTCTCAATAAATTCTCAAAAATACTCTGATAAGATGACATTAAAGTATCTTTTCTCAATAGATTCTCAAAAATACTCTGATATGATGACATTAAAGTATCTTTTCTCTCAATAGATTCTCAAAAATACTCTGATATGATGACATTAAAGTATCTTTTATCAATAGATTCTCAAAAATACTCTGATATGATGACATTAAAGTATCTTTTCTCAATAGATTCTCAAAAATACTCTGATATGATGACATTAAAGTATCTTTTCTCAATAGATTCTCAAAAATACTCTGATATGATGACATTAAAGTATCTTTTCTCAATAGTTTCTCAAAAATACTCTGATATGATGACATTAAAGTATATTTTCTCTCAATAGATTCTCAAAAATACTCTGATATGATGACATTAAAGTATATTTTCTCAATAGATTCTCAAAAATACTCTGATATGATGACATTAAAGTATCTTTTCTCAATAGATTGTCTAGAAAACTCTGATATGATGACATTAAAGTATCTTTTCTCTCAATAGATTCTCAAAAATACTCTGATATGATGACATTAAAGTATATTTTCTCAATAGATTCTCAAAAATACTCTGATATGATGACATTAAAGTATCTTTTCTCTCAATAGATTCTCAAAAATACTCTGATATCATGACATTAAAGTATCTTTTCTCAATAGATTCTCAAAAATACTCTGATATGATGACATTAAAGTATCTTTTCTCTCAATAGATTGTCAAAAATACTCAGATATGGTGACATTAAAGTATCTTTTATCAATAGATTCTCAAAAATAATCTGATATGATGACATTAAAGTATCTTTTCTCAATAGATTCTCAAAAATACTCTGATATAATGACATTAAAGTATCTTTTCTCAATAGATTCTCAAAAATACTCTGATATGATGACATTAAAGTATCTTTTCTCAATAGACTCTCAAAAATACTCTGATATGATGACATTAAAGTATCTTTTCTCTCAATAGATTCTCAAAAATACTCTGATATGATGACATTAAAGTATCTTTTCTCTCAATACATTATGAGTATTTTTGAGAATCTATCACTGATAGTGACGTAGATCCTTCCGCATATGACGCCTCTCTCATTACCGTAACACCTTCACAAAAGCGCAAGTTGTTTTAAAGTTGTTCTGATCACTTGAGTGCAGTAGCTTCAGCAGTTCGTGAAGATAAAGATCTTATTAAAGTCACAGTCAGAGTAGAATGTTGTTGACAAAATAGATCTGAAGTACAAACGTCTCAGTGTTCGTTGATAAAAGTACATTTGATTGAACTTTTAAATGTTAATCACTGAGAGATGAATAAATAGGTATCAGTTGAATCTCACCGTCGCAGCAGAGCAGCACGATATGAAGAAAAACTCTTTCCTTCCAGCATCTCATCCTCCAGCTGTGAGTCCGAGTCTCAACTTCTTCAATCTTTTGCAATAAAAAAGTTTCAGCTTCCTGTGCCGAGAGCCAACGACTTCCTGTTACCACGTAGAGTTACGACATTTAGACACACACGGCAAACTAGAGAGAAAACCACGTGAGAGTCGGACCTGCAGAGAAACGAGTCCATGTGTCAGGATTAACGTCTTCTCTGAGAACATGATCAGATCCAAATGGTGCGTCGGAGAAAAGGGACCTCCATGTTTCCAGGGGCCTCCATGTTTCCAGGGGCCTCCATGTTTCCAGGGACCTCCATGTTTCCAGGGACCTCCATGTTTCCAGGGACCTCCATGTTTCCAGGGACCTCCATGTTTCCAGGGGCCTCCATGTTTCCAGGGACCTCCATGTTTCCAGGGACCTCCATGTTTCCAGGGGCCTCCATGTTTCCAGGGTCCTCCATGTTTCCAGGGACCTCCATGTTTCCGTAGTAGTGTACGTACTAACTAGTAACTAATCCTCCACAGATAGTATGTCTCAAACATACTTCTCTTAGTATACTAGAAGTTAGTATGCATCAGGATAGTGTACGTACTAACTAGTAACTAATCCTCCACAGATAGTATGTCTCAAACATACTTCTCTTAGTATACTAGAAGTTAGTATGCATCAGGATAGTGTACGTACTAACTAGTAACTAATCCTCCACAGATAGTATGTCTCAAACATACTTCTCTTAGTATACTAGAAGTTAGTATGCATCAGGATAGTGTACGTACTAACTAGTAACTAATCCTCCACAGATAGTATGTCTCAAACATACTTCTCTTAGTATACTAGAAGTTAGTATCATCAGAATAGTGTACGTACTAACTAGTAACTAATTCTCCACAGATAGTATGTCTCAAACATACTTCTCTTAGTATACTAGAAGTTAGTATCATCAGAATAGTGTACGTACTAACTAGTAACTAATCCTCCACAGATAGTATGTCTCAAACATACTTCTCTTAGTATACTAGAAGTTAGTATGCATCAGGATAGTGTACGTACTAACGAGTAACTAATCCTCCACAGATAGTATGTCTCAAACATACTTCTCTTAGTATACTAGAAGTTAGTATGCATCAGGATAGTGTACGTACTAACTAGTAACTAATCCTCCACAGATAGTATGTCTCAAACAAACTTCTCTTAGTATACTAGAAGTTAGTATAATCAGGATAGTGTACGTACTAACTAGTAACTAATCCTCCACAGATAGTATGTCTCAAACATACTTCTCTTAGTATACTAGAAGTTAGTATCATCAGGATAGTGTACGTACTAACTAGTAACTAATCCTTCACAGATAGTATGTCTCAAATCACATACTTCTCTTAGTATACTAGAAGTTAGTATCATCAGGATAGTGTACGTACTAACTAGTAACTAATCCTCCACAGATAGTATGTCTCAAATCACATACTTCTCTTAGTATACTAGAAGTTAGTATCATCAGGATAGTGTACGTACTAACTAGTAACTAATCCTCCACAGATAGTATGTCTCAAACATACTTCTCTTAGTATACTAGAAGTTAGTATCATCAGGATAGTGTACGTACTAACTAGTAACTAATCCTCCACAGATAGTATGTCTGAAACATACTTCTCTTAGTATACTAGAAGTGTATGCATCAGGATAGTGTACGTACTAACTAGTAACTAATCCTCCACAGATAGTATGTCTCAAACATACTTCTCTTAGTATACTAGAAGTTAGTATCATCAGGATAGTGTACGTACTAACTAGTAACTAATCCTCCACAGATAGTATGTCTCAAATCACATACTTCTCTTAGTATACTAGAGGTTAGTATCATCAGGATAGTGTACGTACTAACTAGTAACTAATCCTCCACAGATAGTATGTCTGAAACATACTTCTCTTAGTATACTAGAAGTTAGTATCATCAGGATAGTGTACGTACTAACTAGTAACTAATCCTCCACAGATAGTATGTCTCAAACATACTTCTCTTAGTATACTAGAAGTTAGTATGCATCAGGATAGTGTACGTACTAACTAGTAACTAATCCTCCACAGATAGTATGTCTCAAACATACTTCTCTTAGTATACTAGAAGTTAGTATCATCAGGATAGTGTACGTACTAACTAGTAACTAATCCTCCACAGATAGTATGTCTGAAACATACTTCTCTTAGTATACTAGAAGTTAGTATGCATCAGGATAGTGTACGTACTAACT
Organism: Callionymus lyra; assembly: GCF_982586985.1. Taxonomy (NCBI): domain Eukaryota; kingdom Metazoa; phylum Chordata; class Actinopteri; order Syngnathiformes; family Callionymidae; genus Callionymus; species Callionymus lyra. The sequence continues at coordinate 1,236,621 of NC_141830.1, forward strand.
AATAACTAATCCTCAATCCCCATCACAATATATATATATATATATATATATATATATATATTGTAAGGATGACAACTTTACTGTAATCAATCATCTAGATTTAACACACATTTCAAATAGTCACTTGATTAACTGATAATCTTTCATATTTAATTCATATTAAATAATCATTGTCTTGCATTGCATTCACTTAAACTAAACTCAGGTTCACAACTCAAAGGTCGAGGTCACAAAGCCTCACACACACAGAAAGATTAAACAATCCCAGATTCCCAGCAGGTCTGTGGACAACTGTTTGAGAACTCGCACTGAAAGACACAACAGTCCAGCAAGTCGCTGGGAACAGACAGATTCTTGAAGACAACAACCTTCAGTAAGTTTCCACTACGATCACGTGCGACGGCCATCTTAGAATCAAGTGTTTACAGTCACTGACCAATCCTACATGTACATTTGACTAGAGGCGTTAACCTGAATATTCTACTATAAAAGATCCACCATTTTGTCTGATCTTTGCGTTCTGGCATTTGAAGACGTCTGCGATAGATCTCTCTGCTTGCTAGCGCTACGTTCACGTAAGTTTGTCTCTGACTTTTGCATAATTCACTAAACGAGCATTTTTCTTAAACTCATCCATGTGTCTGTCCTTCATTCCACCGCCACATACGAGGCTGAGGAGGGGTCGGTTCATCGGAGTTGTTAGATTGGAAATTATTATACACTATACGTATAAACCATAGTTAAATGAATGCTAAAAAGATAATCAAAATATAAAGTATAAATTACTAGCTTCATCTAAGAGCTTAAACATTTGAATACACATTGACAATCAACATTCCACTCAGACTGATTCACACTGGTCCAAGCTTGGATCAGACTAGAGCTAAAAACAGCGATTACTCCAAACATCTGTCTGCTCTGTTCACACCTGTGGGCGTGAAACAAAAGAGCAAAATGGAACACACCCAAAAAAGGGGGGCTGGAAGACAAAGGAACTTGCCCACACAACAGGGAAGCAAGGAAGTTACTCTCCAGGTGACCCGAGACAGGAACTAACTTGAAAGAACCACTGCCCTGGAAGAGGCGACCCCCTGGACAGGAAACTTTCCCTTAAATAACGAGATGTTCTTTAATGCGGGACCGTCTTTCCCGGAGCTATTGACCTGTAGAGCTGCCGGCAAAGAGCGAGTCCTTTCGATCGTAAAGTTTGTATCTTTGTTTGACTTGAAGCGGCGAATAAACGACCCGTACACTCTGCATTTTGACCTTTTCTCTCCATAAAGCAAAGTATTAAGACCCGGACGAGACGTCGTGTTGGAGCGACAGAAACGGACTAGTTTTAATCGTTTTAATTGGTGCCGTGACCCGGATTTGTTTGGAGATTCTTGGACGGAAAGACGGCGACTGAGGCCAGTCAGACGAACGGACCCAAAATATGGTAAGCAGAAAACCTTTTATTTAATTTCTGCATTTAGTTTCGTCTGGCTGAGTTAATCGATTTAGAAGCCGTATGAGTGGATGGGTTGTGCGTTGGTTCCGCTTGTAAGGCAAACAAACATATAACTTGATGTTTTGGTTTTGTTTTCCGTTACGACTCTTGGCACCTAAAGTAATCACAGACAGAACATAATTGGCCGGGGGTTCTGTCGAGTGACAAACATATCTCTATTAGCACGTTTTAAAGGCATTTAATTCACCCTTTTCAGAGATGCTTAACCCCCTTGAGTACGGATGGTGTGTGAATGGGAAAAAATAGAGCTTTTTATAGGTTACGCTGCCTTATGAATACTTATATTATGATAAAAAAACAAAAAACAACTTTCTTTATTAAAGCAACGTTAACGCTAATGTGTGTTTTTCAAGTTTTAAATAAAGAAATTTATAGCTTTCTTAAATTTCTATTGGCTAAAAAAGATTTTTTCTTGTAAGTTTTTATGCTTTTAATTGCTCCGTTGGATCGGAAAAATGTTGTAAAAAACTGGTATAAATGGGCTAAAAAGCAAAGAAAGGTTGGAAATCTGCCTGATTGGGGCGTGCCTATGCCTGAAGAAGACATTCTTGGTGAAAATGTGAAAAATATTAATCTAGAACTTGAAGTCATTAGGAGGAGAAAAACAAGCATGTTGTTTAGTGAAATATAAGTTAAATACTGAAGTGATGGCACCAGTGAAAGCTGTTAAAAAGGAAGTTGTTGATGAAAATAATGGTACTGAAAAAACGGATTCACCACCACCTTACCTAGAAGGTGGAAACCAAAATGTAAACTCACAAATGTTGTCTGATAGATTGCGAAAATTGGTAATGAAAGAGAAAGTGAACACCCAGGCTCCAGTGTTCAATGTTACAGGAGGGCAGCTGATGATGGATCAAGATGGTAATAAAATAGATAAAATGATACATTTAAAAGAGATTATGGATAATGTAGCAATAATAAAACACAGGCAAGACATTCTCACAAGAGATCTGGTAGACACAGCAGAAGAGACACTTAGCAGATCAGTTGAGATAGATAAGACGAGGACAGGATAAAGAAGATAAAGAGTGCAGCCATGACAAGTGCACTAGAGACTATAGAGCAGCTGCGTGAGGAAGTAAATGACTAATCAGAAAAATTGAAAGAGAAAAAGTACAATGAGGAAGGAAGCAGCAGTGAGAATGAGGAACAAGACAAAGATTGTAAGACTTGACCCAGGCACGCCACTGACACCCTCTAAACATGAAGTTCAAACTAGAAAAGGGTGAGAAAGGGAGATCAGATGGATTGGAAACAAACCTTTGTGGACAGTTCCCTCTAGTGGTGAAGAGTGGAAGAAAGAGGGATTACACTGATTACATCTCAGCGAGTGAGATGTTTGAAAGAAGAACTTCCGCATTTAGAAATAGGAGCAAGTCTATGGATACGGGTCTACATCAAGAAAATGGAAGGGTTTGCTTTGGCTGTTGGAGACAAATTGTTATGGCATGTGTGGGTTTTGATGATTTTAAAAAATAGTGTAAAAAGCAGGAACCTGTAGGGAGCCATATCAAGCACTTCTTTCTCATCGTGCAAAAAGAATATGGAGGGTCATGAGAAAGGTGTTCCCTACAAAGATGGATGTAACCCTAACCCTAACCCTAACCCTAAACCCTAACCCTAACCCTAACCCTAACCCTAAACCCTAACCCTAACCCTAACCCTAACCCTAACCCTAAACCCTAACCCTAACCCTAACCCTAACCCTAACCCTAAACCCTAACCCTAACCCTAACCCTAACCCTAACCCTAACCCTGTTTTATTACAAATCTCCTAAAATAAAAGGGGGATGTAGAGGTTTTAGTTGGCTGAGCGGAAGGAGCCGACATCACCTTCCCACACCTGATATGAATCCTCAGCCCTCATCAAACTAGTGGCAGCAGAAAGAAAAGCTTGACCGATTGGTTATCAGAAAGACAAAGGAATTCAATGTAATGGTTATTACTAACTAATGTGTTGAGTTGTGTAATTACAGGACAGGAGATGTTTTGAGTCAGACTTGCTGCTCAGAGGCTGGAGCGAGTTGTGTTGTGAGGACAGTATGGAACCGAGGACACAGACCCCCTGCTGACATTCCACAGGTTGTAAACAATTCCACATGAGCTCTGGTGCATCAGAGGAGATGATGTCAGGCTCATGGAGAGAGTGACTCCTGTGTCCATCACTTGTAAGTAAGGAGAAGGATTTTGAGTAGAAGTTAAGAAGTCAATCAGTTGCTGAAAGAGGTACAACATTGCATTACAAAGCCCATGAGATATATACGTTTTTTTAAATCAGGAATTGGTTAATTACAGAAGTTGAATTTATCAAAATAAACCTAAAAAGATTTCATATAAAATAGATGTCGTTTTTGATTGAATGGTAAAGGAATGATTTCCAAGGTTCAGCACAGGTGAGGTCAGACAGGTGAGGTCAGACAGGTGAGGTCAGACAGGTGAGGTCAGACAGGTGAGGTCAGACAGGTGAGGTCAGACAACATAACACCCCAGTTTCAATTCTGCTGAAATAAAAGTTGTATGTTTTGCTTGTATTTAACCAATATGTGTCTAGTCCTCCTTTGCAGGATATAGTTGAAGGAGACGAAGCCTAAACACTGACCTAACGAAGGTCATGGAGGATCCAGGTTTGAATTTGCAGAATTTGAGATACCTGGGATTGGACACAGCAGGTGATGTCACCAACACCAGTGCAGAACAGTCTCACCACCATGAGAAGAAAACCTGGTAAAATAACATCTTAAGACTCTCACAAGGTTCCTCAAGGAGGACTACAGGGGAGACGGTGTAGTTAAACAGGGGGAGTTGGATCAAGGTGATCTATGAGTGGATCAGACAACAGGAGGCCAAAGGACAGGTAACATAAAAAGATGTTATGTGTCTCTAGGGGAGGTTGATGTATGAATGGAATGAATGAGCAATGAATGAGATCCCGAGTTCTCTCCAGCACCCCCATGGACCCTCCTACACTCTCCTCTTTTCTCTCACTCTATCCTCCCTCACTCCTCTCCTTATCCATCTGTCTACCCCCCCATCCTTCCTCCCAGCCGGTCAAAGCGGCAGGCCGTCAACAATGAGTCTGGTTCCGCTCGAGGTTTCTGCTTCTAAAAGGAAGTTTTTCCTCGCCATTGCTCACTGTACAGTGTTTTGTTTCTTGCTCTTTGTTGAATTGCTGGATCTATTTTTCCTTAATCAACTGTAGTCTTATTTCAACTGTATAGTGTCTTAAGATAACTTTGTTATGATAAGACACTTGAAATAAAATTGAATTGAATTGAATTGACACGAGAGGAGGACACGAGAAGAGGACACAAGAAGAGGACACAAGAAGAGGACACGAGAAGAGGAAGAGGACACGAGAAGAGGACACGAGAAGAGGACACGAGAAGAGGACACAAGAAGAGGACACGAGAAGAGGAAGAGGACACGAGAAGAGGACACGAGAAGAGGACACGAGAAGAGGACACGAGAAGAGGACACGAGAAGAGGACACGAGAAGAGGACACGAGAAGAGGACACGAGAAGAGGAAGAGGACACGAGAAGAGGACACGAGAAGATGACACGAGAAGAGGAAGAGGACACGAGAAGAGGAAGAGGACACGTCATCAGATCGTCATCAGATCCCGAGTTCTCTCCAGCACCCCCATGGACCCTCCTACACTCTCCTCTTTTCTCTCACTCTATCCTCCCTCACTCCTCTCCTTATCCATCTGTCTACCCCCCCATCCTTCCTCCCAGCAGGCCGTCAACAATGAGTCTGGTTCCGCTCCAGGTTTCTGCTTCTAAAAGGAAGTTTTTCCTCTCCATTGCTCACTGTACAGTGTTTTGTTTCTTGCTCTTTGTTGAATTGCTGGATCTATTTTTCCTTAATCAACTGTAGTCTTATTTCAACTGTATAGTGTCTTGAGATAACGTTGTTATGATAAGACACTTGAAATAAAATTGAATTGAATGAGCAGTGAACAGTATTGATGACAGTGATGTTCCTAATTTGGGGATTCCTGGTTGTATGTCCTAATGGGGGACGCCCCGGGTAAATCAAAGTGAAAAAGAAAAGAAAAATGAAAAGAAAAGCAAGCCAAAACTAAGAATGAACCTAAACTAAAACTACACTAAAGATAAGAATTAACTCATTTAGATTAAAACTGATCCATCATCAACAACATCCCGCTATCCGAAGAAACACACGGAAAAGTACACGTGGAAAATACCCACTTTTATTACATTAATCAAATATTCATGATCAGAGCTACTCCTGAATGAAGGTTGTTTGTGTGTCGGTTGAAGAAGATGGACTCGGAGGAGATCGAAGAAGACGCATTTCTGGGATCGAACAGTCACACCGACTCTGGAAGAGGAAGAACAGTCAGACCGACTGAAGATGATGATGATGATGGTGATGATGATGCTGATGGACTGGACTACTGAGGAACATGATAAAAAGACCACTTCTGAAAAGGGCCAAACCTTGTGTCACCGTTTAGAAAAGATTAATATTGCAGACAGATGATTATACTTTCGGTTACACATATAGCGTGTGCAGGTACATGATGGTGATATGTTGTTGGGAAGATGATGCAACATTCCACTCAGACTGATCCACTGGTTCAAGACAAGCTTGGATCAGAATTAGATACGACACCAGTGATTTAAAACATCTGAAAGGGGGGATAAAAGCTGGAAGAGAAGATAACCCCCACCCAAGAACATTTGAATGACTAGATTACAAGAAGACAAATCAGGATGTCTCTCTGCGGGGGATCGGGACACAGGGAACTTGAAAGGACCATTTGGCCGGAAAGGGACGACCTCCCGGACGGGAAATTTGCCTTAAATATAGCGATGTTTCTACAGATTGGGACCTTTTCTCCGTGACGATTGACCTGTACAGTCGCCGGGAGAAAGTGTGTCCGATCGATCGTAATTGAAAGCTTGTCTTTTGTTTGACTTGAAGCGGCGAATAAACGACTGTGACACACTCTGGATTGTTCATCTTTCTCCACGAAGCATAAGAAGTATAAGACCCGGGACTGAACTGAAGTCGTGTTGGAGCGACGGAACAGACTCCGTGTTTTGGATCCTGCATGATCCCAGTGATAACTGAGGACGAGAGGATACTGTGAGTCCATCACTGATGGAGCTCCTCAATGCCCTCAGCACACACTGAGGGCATTGAGGAGCTCCATCAGTGATAGGATGCTCCATCCCAGGTGTGTGAGGGAGAGGTACCTCCTTCTCCCTGCTGCCATCAGACTCCACAACAAGAACACACCAAGATAATTATTTAACTGCACCTTTCTTGTTATTTTTGTAAATATGATTGTGTATATAATATAGTGCAGATTTATTTTCTATTCTATTTAGATGTTTTCTTTTCTTTTCAATATTTTATTTCTGGGTGTTTTATTTTTTGATATATTGCTCTTGCTGTTGTTAAAACGAATTTCCCGTCGCGGGACAATAAAGGGATTCTGATTCTGATTCTGATTCTGATTCTGATTCTGATTCTGATTCTGATTCTGAACTTTTAAAGCTGATGTTTAGACATATTTTGGTTTGAAAACAAATGAAAGTAGTTACGACTTCGTCAAGAGACATGTGGTCTGTAAATACTACAACACCAGAGTCAAGTACTGGACAATACTACACATATATACTTGTTACTACACTATCACAACACCAGAGTCAAGTACTGGACAATACTACACATATATACTTGTTACTACACTATCACAACACCAGAGTCTAGTACTGGACAATACTACACATATATACTTGTTACTACACTATCACAACACCAGAGTCAAGTACTGGACAATACTACACATATATACTTGTTACTACACTATCACAACACTAGAGTCAAGTACTGGACAATACTACACATATATCCTTGTTACTACACTATCACAACACCAGAGTCAAGTACTGGACAATACTACACATATATACTTGTTACTACACTATCACAACACCAGAGTCAAGTACTGGACAATACTACACATATATCCTTGTTACTACACTATCACAACACCAGAGTCAAGTACTGGACAATACTACACATATATACTTGTTACTACACTATCACAACACCAGAGTCAAGTACTGGACAATACTACACATATATACTTGTTACTACACTATCACAACACCAGAGTCAAGTACTGGACAATACTACACATATATCCTTGTTACTACACTATCACAACACCAGAGTCAAGTACTGGACAATACTACACATATATACTTGTTACTACACTATCACAACACCAGAGTCAAGTACTGGACAATACTACACATATATCCTTGTTACTACACTATCACAACACCAGAGTCAAGTACTGGACAATACTACACATATATACTTGTTACTACACTATCACAACACCAGAGTCAAGTACTGGACAATACTACACATATATCCTTGTTACTACACTATCACAACACCAGAGTCAAGTACTGGACAATACTACACATATATACTTGTTACTACACTATCACAACACCAGAGTCAAGTACTGGACAATACTACACATATATCCTTGTCACTACACTATCACTATATATTGTGTCCTTGTATCGTGATACGTTACCTTGTTGCTGTTCTTCTTGTAGGCGACCGAGGTGTAGCTGCGTCTGGTTCCCTGAGCGAGAGGAGAGACGGGTTCAGTTCTCGTCTCCGAATGTCCAGACTCTCTCAAACCTGTCATTCTGGTCTCCATCTGACCAGTAGAACCACGAGGACCAGCAGAGTCAGAGCAGCTGCTGCATCGACGGCGTACATCCACCAGCTGACTGGAGGCAAGACCACGACCTTCAACGTCAACTCTCACTTGGAGTCACATTCATTCAGAAGGACATGTCGAGACTTCATGTGACGCCTCAGAGTTTTTACCTGCCGATGTGTTCATGGCACTCGTTTCTGTAGGTTGTGTTGTTGGTTGTGTTGTTGGTTGTGTTGTTGGTGCTGCAATACAATGTATTGTGAGTAACAGGAACAGGTCTCTCTTGGATCTGATCCACATCAATGACTTACTCAATGAACATCTGTTGTTAGCTCCTCTAACACAACTCAACTGGACTGAAGCTACACACACACACACACACACACTGACGAGTGACACAAGGAGACTCACCTGCTGATCTGAAGACGAAGTTGTGAGCCTTGTTGTCGTGTGTGACTTCACAGGTGAAGCTGTTCTTGTTAGAAGAAGAAGGAAAGCTAACAGCAGCATATCTGCAGGCGGTCGACCAGGTCTTCACCTCGGAGTGATATTCAGGTATTTCTGCACCATCAAACAGCCACTGGACCTTCTTAGGGCATGAACGGTCATGTATGAAGACCTCACAGGTCAAAGTCACGACACCTTGATTCTTCACACGAGTCACTGAGAGAAGAGAACCAACGTCAGCCTAGGAAAAGACAGTTGCCAGCCTGTGTGTGTGCTGAGAACCCAGAGACTGAGCAGCTGAAGCAGCAACATGAAGAAGAAGAACGTTCTCTTGAAGGACACTCACAGGAGACCACGATCAGAGATGTTTCAGGACCATCTGTACCATCCTTTCTACAGAAGTAACATCCAGCATCTTCAGTCTTCACCTCCTTGATGTGCAGAGAGCAGTCTGGTGTCAAACTCAGTCGCTTCCCATCACTGTCGCTCGTAACTACAAATAATTCTCCTTTTAGATCAAAGATCCATTTCAACCGAGCACAGGACACCTGGTCAGGTGTTGTGTGGCTACATGAGAAAGTGACATCATCTCCCTCCCGAACTAAGTGAGTAGTTTGTCCAGTTGCTGCTGTGAAGACAAGAGTTGTGAGTCAACAAGAGCCAAAGATGACAACAAGCGTTTGAGATGCGAGTCCAGATGTGAGTCCAGATGTGAGTCCAGATGTGAGTCCAGATGTGAGTCCAGATGTGAGTCCAGATGTGAGTCCAGATGTGAGTCCAGATGTGAGTCCAGATGTGAGTCCAGATGTGAGTCACCTACAGTCCAGTCGTCCAGTCATGTCAAGAGAATAGTCAACACTCACCATTTAAAGGAGGGGTAGGTGTTCTTCTCGGTTTGAATTAAAACATCTGAGCGTACCAAGACTTGTTCTACTTCATGCATGTTTCTGCCCTCGAGAAGCTGAGGCTCTAATAAAGATAGTTGCTCGTGGTGGTGTTTGGGCGGCGACACCTGTACAGGCCTCACCTGCCAGGGAGACGTCGGTTTCATGGAGACGTCGGTTTCATGGAGACGTCGGTTTCATGGAGACGTCGGTTTCATGGAGACGTCGGTTTCATGGAAACGTCGGTTTCATGGAGACGTCGGTTTCATGGAAACGTCGGTTTCATGGAAACGTCGGTTTCATGGAAACGTCGGTTTCATGAAAACATCGGTTTCATGGAGACGTCGGTTTCATGGAGACGTCGGTTTCATGGAGACGTCGGTTTCATGAAAACATCGGTTTCATGAAAACATCGGTTTCATGGAAACATCGGTTTCATGGAAAGGTAACAACAAGGCAACAGCTGCTCAGGAAGTCTACAGTATTCAGTGTTGGTCTCGGCGCCTCTCGTTTCCTGAGCGACGGTGTTCCTCATCAGGACCTTCATGTCAGCAGAGGCTGAAGGTGGACCTGCCTGCAGGAAGCCATGGCACCAGTAGAGGGAGGAGGACGGTTACACACGGATGTTCTGGTGGTTCAGACGATTCAGCACCGGCAGAACCTGGTCCCCTGTGGACTTGTTTGCCAGCAGGGACATTGTCCCACATTGAAGGTCCGCTGACTTCACTCTGCGTCTGGACTGATCGAAGGGTTGAGTGAAAGTCATTCCAGATCCATGAGAAAAACCAACTGGTTTGTGTGACGTGAGGCTTCTGGTCCTACACCCTCACTTTGACAGATGTTTTCTACAGAAAGCGACTGCAGCGTCCCTGTCCCAAGCAACGCAAAGACACCCAGAGTTCTTGGCGCTGAGGGGTTGCATGATGGTTTCCTGGTGGTATGTTTATCTTGAGATGACTTTGTTATGATAAGACACTTTAAATACAATGGAATTGAATGTTCCTACAGCAGCTGGTCTCGTTGAGATACGAGACACAGGGATGTGAGCTGTATACGTGGCAGCCTCCAGTCCTCGGTGCGAAAGAATTGATCTTGATTGATGGGGCGTCATAGCTCAGATGCTAGAGTGGTTGCCTGCAGTCCAAGAGGTTGCAGGTTCAATCCCAGCTCCAGACAAGCTTGTGTCGTTGTGTCCCTGAGCAAGACACTTTACCCTGATTGCTCCTGATGGCAGATTCGGCACCATGTGGTGCAGCCTACAGCCTACTCCCATCAGTATGTGTGAATGCTGGTCTAGAAAGGCGCGCTATAAATAGACATTATTATTATCTTTATCAGTGACATGCCTCTTGTTACCCACACAACTGCTTGTAGAGGGTGTTGTAGAACCACAGTTATATAGATAACCTGTACTTTGATAATGTGGTCAACAAGTAGAAATGGAGTCTTCCTTGGAAGTCGTGAACACTTCACAGTACTTGCTCAAAGGCAGGGTTGCCAGAGATTTGTCTTTCCAGTCCAAAGAAACATGAACGAGATCAATAATTAAAGAAGAACTTCTTGAAAACTCTTCACGTCAACATGTCCTTCAGAGACTCAACAGTCTGTGTGTCCATCACTGACCTGAAGACTTGGACCTTCACAGGTTTTAGACTCTTGTTCACGTGGATAGAAGCCGTTTCGTCTGCTCAGTCCACAAGGTGGCGCTGTTGTACCTGATGCTAGATGTTCATCACTGAGGTTTGTATAAATGTTTTTAAACCATTCTTTCTCTGCTGAGCTCATCATGACGCACCGACACAGCGGTGAATAAAAGGAAACACATTCGTCTCGAGCTGTGACGTCACTTCTCTTTCTTTAGTTTCACACTCGCTCAAGTGAACCGAGATCAGAACAACTTTAAAAAAAACTTGCGCTTCTGTGAAGGTGTTACGGTAATGAGAGAGAAGTCAAACGCGGAAGGATCTACGTCACTATCAGTGATAGATTCTCAAAAATACTCTGATATGATGACATTAAAGTATCTTTTCTTTCAATAGATTCTCAAAAATACTCTGATATAATGACATTAAAGTGTCTTTTCTTTCAATAGATTCTCAAAAATACTCTGATATGATGACATTAAAGTATCTTTTCTTTCAATAGATTCTCAAAAATACTCTGATATAATGACATTAAAGTGTCTTTTCTTTCAATAGATTCTCAAAAATACTCTGATATGATGACATTAAAGTATCTTTTATCAATAGATTCTCAAAAATACTCTGATATGACGACATTAAAGTATCTTTTCTCTCAATAGATTCTCAAAAATACTCTGATATGATGACATTAAAGTATCTTTTCTCTCAATAGATTCTCAAAAATACTCTGATATGATGACATTAAAGTATCTTTTCTCAATAGATTCTCAAAAATACTCTGATATGATGACATTAAAGTATCTTTTCTCTCAATAGATTGTCAAAAATACTCAGATATGGTGACATTAAAGTATCTTTTATCAATAGATTCTCAAAAATAATCTGATTTGATGACATTAAAGTATCTTTTATCAATAGATTCTCAAAAATACTCAGATATGGTGACATTAAAGTATCTTTTATCAATAGATTCTCAAAAATAATCTGATATAATGACATTAAAGTATCTTTTATCAATAGATTCTCAAAAATACTCTGATATGATGACATTAAAGTATCTTTTCTCAATAGTTTCTCAAAAATACTCTGATATGATCACATTAAAGTATCTTTTCTCAATAGTTTCTCAAAAATACTCTGATATGATGACATTAAAGTATCTTTTCTCAATAGATTGTCAAAAATACTCTGATATGATGACATTAAAGTATCTTTTCTCAATAGTTTCTCAAAAATACTCTGATATGATCACATTAAAGTATCTTTTCTCAATAGTTTCTCAAAAATACTCTGATATGATGACATTAAAGTATCTTTTCTCAATAGATTGTCAAAAATACTCTGATATGATGACATTAAAGTATATTTTCTCTCAATAGATTCTCAAAAATACTCTGATATGATGACATTAAAGTATCTTTTATCAATAGATTCTCAAAAATACTCTGATATGATGACATTAAAGTATCTTTTCTCAATAGATTCTCAAAAATACTCTGATATGATGACATTAAAGTAACTTTTCTCTCAATAGATTCTCAAAAATACTCTGATATGATGACATTAAAGTATCTTTTCTCAATAGATTCTCAAAAATACTCTGATATGATCACATTAAAGTATCTTTTCTCAATAGATTCTCAAAAATACTCTGATATGATGACATTAAAGTATCTTTTCTCAATAGATTCTCAAAAATACTCTGATATGATGACATTAAAGTATCTTTTCTCAATAGATTCTCAAAAATACTCTGATATCATGACATTAACGTATATTTTCTCAATAGATTCTCAAAAATACTCTGATATTATGACATTAAAGTATCTTTTCTCAATAGATTCTCAAAAATACTCTGATATGATGACATTAAAGTATCTTTTCTCTCAATAGATTGTCAAAAATACTCTGATATGATGACATTAAAGTATCTTTTCTCAATAGATTCTCAAAAATACTCTGATATGATGACATTAAAGTATCTTTTCTCAATAGTTTCTCAAAAATACTCTGATATGATGACATTAAAGTATCTTTTCTCAATAGATTGTCAAAAATACTCTGATATGATGACATTAAAGTATATTTTCTCTCAATAGATTCTCAAAAATACTCTGATATGATGACATTAAAGTATCTTTTATCAATAGATTCTCAAAAATACTCTGATATGATGACATTAAAGTATCTTTTCTCTCAATAGATTCTCAAAAATACTCTGATATGATGACATTAAAGTATCTTTTCTCTCAATAGATTCTCAAAAATACTCTGATATGATGACATTAAAGTATCTTTTCTCAATAGATTCTCAAAATACTCTGATATGATGACATTAAAGTATCTTTTCTCAATAGATTCTCAAAAATACTCTGATATCATGACATTAAAGTATCTTTTCTCAATAGATTCTCAAAAATACTCTGATATGATGACATTAAAGTATCTTTTCTTTCAATAGATTCTCAAAAATACTCTGATATGATGACATTAAAGTATCCTTTCTCAATAGATTCTCAAAAATACTCTGATATGATGACATTAAAGTATCTTTAATCAATAGATTCTCAAAAATACTCTGATATGATGACATTAAAGTATCTTTTCTTTCAATAGATTCTCAAAAATACTCTGATATGATGACATTAAAGTATCTTTTCTTTCAATAGATTCTCAAAAATACTCTGATATGATGACATTAAAGTATCTTTTCTCAATAGATTCTTAAAAACACTCTGATATGATGACATTAAAGTATATTTTATCAATAGATTCTCAAAAATACTCTGATATGATGACATTAAAGTATCTTTTCTCTCAATAGATTCTCAAAAATACTCTGATATGATGACATTAAAGTATCTTTTCTCTCAATAGATTCTCAAAAATACTCTGATATGATGACATTAAAGTATCTTTTCTCTCAATAGATTCTCAAAAATACTCTGATATGATGACATTAAAGTATCTTTTCTCAATAGATTCTCAAAAATACTCTGATATAATGACATTAAAGTATCTTTTCTCAATAGTTTCTCAAAAATACTCTGATATGATGACATTAAAGTATCTTTTCTTTCAATAGATTCTCAAAAATACTCTGATATCATGACATTAAAGTATCTTTTCTCTCAATAGATTCTCAAAAATACTCTGATATGATGACATTAAAGTATCTTTTCTCAATAGATTCTCAAAAATACTCTGTTATGATGACATTAAAGTATCTTTTCTCTCAATAGATTCTCAAAAATACTCTGATATAATGACATTAAAGTATCTTTTCTCTCAATAGATTCTCAAAAATACTCTGATATGATGACATTAAAGTATCTTTTCTCTCAATAGATTCTCAAAAATACTCTGATATGATGACATTAAAGTATCTTTTCTCAATAGATTCTCAAAAATACTCTGATATGATGACATTAAAGTATCTTTTCTCAATAGATTCTCAAAAATACTCTGATATCATGACATTAAAGTGTCTTTTCTTTCAATAGATTCTCAAAAATACTCTGATATAATGACATTAAAGTATCTTTTCTCTCAATAGATTCTCAAAAATACTCTGATATGATGACATTAAAGTATCTTTTCTCAATAGTTTCTCAAAAATACTCTGATATGATCACATTAAAGTATCTTTTCTCAATAGTTTCTCAAAAATACTCTGATATGATGACATTAAAGTATCTTTTCTCAATAGTTTCTCAAAAATACTCTGATATGATCACATTAAAGTATCTTTTCTCAATAGTTTCTCAAAAATACTCTGATATGATGACATTAAAGTATCTTTTCTCAATAGATTGTCAAAAATACTCTGATATGATGACATTAAAGTATATTTTCTCTCAATAGATTCTCAAAAATACTCTGATATGATGACATTAAAGTATCTTTTCTCAATAGATTGTCAAAAATACTCTGATATGATGACATTAAAGTATCTTTTCTCAATAGTTTCTCAAAAATACTCTGATATGATCACATTAAAGTATCTTTTCTCAATAGTTTCTCAAAAATACTCTGATATGATGACATTAAAGTATCTTTTCTCAATAGATTGTCAAAAATACTCTGATATGATGACATTAAAGTATATTTTCTCTCAATAGATTCTCAAAAATACTCTGATATGATGACATTAAAGTATCTTTTATCAATAGATTCTCAAAAATACTCTGATATGATGACATTAAAGTATCTTTTCTCAATAGATTCTCAAAAATACTCTGATATGATGACATTAAAGTAACTTTTCTCTCAATAGATTCTCAAAAATACTCTGATATGATGACATTAAAGTATCTTTTCTCAATAGATTCTCAAAAATACTCTGATATGATCACATTAAAGTATCTTTTCTCAATAGATTCTCAAAAATACTCTGATATGATGACATTAAAGTATCTTTTCTCAATAGATTCTCAAAAATACTCTGATATGATGACATTAAAGTATCTTTTCTCAATAGATTCTCAAAAATACTCTTATATCATGACATTAACGTATATTTTCTCAATAGATTCTCAAAAATACTCTGATATTATGACATTAAAGTATCTTTTCTCAATAGATTCTCAAAAATACTCTGATATGATGACATTAAAGTATCTTTTCTCTCAATAGATTGTCAAAAATACTCTGATATGATGACATTAAAGTATCTTTTCTCAATAGATTCTCAAAAATACTCTGATATGATGACATTAAAGTATCTTTTCTCAATAGTTTCTCAAAAATACTCTGATATGATGACATTAAAGTATCTTTTCTCAATAGATTGTCAAAAATACTCTGATATGATGACATTAAAGTATATTTTCTCTCAATAGATTCTCAAAAATACTCTGATATGATGACATTAAAGTATCTTTTATCAATAGATTCTCAAAAATACTCTGATATGATGACATTAAAGTATCTTTTCTCTCAATAGATTCTCAAAAATACTCTGATATGATGACATTAAAGTATCTTTTCTCTCAATAGATTCTCAAAAATACTCTGATATGATGACATTAAAGTATCTTTTCTCAATAGATTCTCAAAATACTCTGATATGATGACATTAAAGTATCTTTTCTCAATAGATTCTCAAAAATACTCTGATATCATGACATTAAAGTATCTTTTCTCAATAGATTCTCAAAAATACTCTGATATGATGACATTAAAGTATCTTTTCTTTCAATAGATTCTCAAAAATACTCTGATATGATGACATTAAAGTATCCTTTCTCAATAGATTCTCAAAAATACTCTGATATGATGACATTAAAGTATCTTTAATCAATAGATTCTCAAAAATACTCTGATATGATGACATTAAAGTATCTTTTCTTTCAATAGATTCTCAAAAATACTCTGATATGATGACATTAAAGTATCTTTTCTTTCAATAGATTCTCAAAAATACTCTGATATGATGACATTAAAGTATCTTTTCTCAATAGATTCTTAAAAACACTCTGATATGATGACATTAAAGTATATTTTATCAATAGATTCTCAAAAATACTCTGATATGATGACATTAAAGTATCTTTTCTCTCAATAGATTCTCAAAAATACTCTGATATGATGACATTAAAGTATCTTTTCTCTCAATAGATTCTCAAAAATACTCTGATATGATGACATTAAAGTATCTTTTCTCTCAATAGATTCTCAAAAATACTCTGATATGATGACATTAAAGTATCTTTTCTCAATAGATTCTCAAAAATACTCTGATATAATGACATTAAAGTATCTTTTCTCAATAGTTTCTCAAAAATACTCTGATATGATGACATTAAAGTATCTTTTCTTTCAATAGATTCTCAAAAATACTCTGATATCATGACATTAAAGTATCTTTTCTCTCAATAGATTCTCAAAAATACTCTGATATGATGACATTAAAGTATCTTTTCTCAATAGATTCTCAAAAATACTCTGTTATGATGACATTAAAGTATCTTTTCTCTCAATAGATTCTCAAAAATACTCTGATATAATGACATTAAAGTATCTTTTCTCTCAATAGATTCTCAAAAATACTCTGATATGATGACATTAAAGTATATTTTCTCTCAATAGATTCTCAAAAATACTCTGATATGATGACATTAAAGTATCTTTTCTCATTAGATTCTCAAAAATACTCTGATATGATGACATTAAAGTATCTTTTCTCAATAGTTTCTCAAAAATACTCTGATATGATGACATTAAAGTATCTTTTCTCAATAGATTCTCAAAAATACTCTGATATGATGACATTAAAGTATCTTTTCTCAATAGATTCTCAAAAATACTCTGATATGATGACATTAAGTATCTTTTCTTTCAATAGATTCTCAAAAATACTCTGATATGATGACATTAAAGTATCTTTTCTTTCAATAGATTCTCAAAAATACTCTGATATCATGACATTAAAGTATCTTTTCTCAATAGATTCTCAAAAATACTCTGATATGATGACATTAAAGTATCTTTTCTCTCAATAGATTGTCAAAAATACTCAGATATGGTGACATTAAAGTATCTTTTATCAATAGATTCTCAAAAATAATCTGATATGATGACATTAAAGTATCTTTTATCAATAGATTCTCAAAAATACTCAGATATGGTGACATTAAAGTATCTTTTCTCTCAATAGATTCTCAAAAATACTCTGATATGATGACATTAAAGTATCTTTTCTCAATAGATTCTCAAAAATACTCTGATATGATGACATTAAAGTATCTTTTCTCAATAGATTCTCAAAAATACTCTGATATGATGACATTAAAGTATCTTTTCTCTCAATAGATTCTCAAAAATACTCTGATATGATGACATTAAAGTATCTTTTCTCAATAGATTCTCAAAAATACTCTGATATGATAACATTAAAGTATCTTTTCTCTCAATACATTATGAGTATTTTTGAGAATCTATCACTGATAGTGACGTAGATCCTTCCGCATATGACGCCTCTCTCATTACCGTAACACCTTCACAAAAGCGCAAGTTGTTTTAAAGTTGTTCTGATCACTTGAGTGCAGTAGCTTCAGCAGTTCGTGAAGATAAAGATCTTATTAAAGTCACAGTCAGAGTAGAATGTTGTTGACAAAATAGATCTGAAGTACAAACGTCTCAGTGTTCGTTGATAAAAGTACATTTGATTGAACTTTTAAATGTTAATCACTGAGAGATGAATAAATAGGTATCAGTTGAATCTCACCGTCGCAGCAGAGCAGCAGGATATGAAGAAAAACTCTTTCCTTCCAGCATCTCATCCTCCAGCTGTGAGTCCGAGTCTCAACTTCTTCAATCTTTTGCAATAAAAAAGTTTCAGCTTCCTGTGCCGAGAGCCAACGACTTCCTGTTACCACGTAGAGTTACGACATTTAGACACACACGGCAAACTAGAGAGAAAACCACGTGAGAGTCGGACCTGCAGAGAAACGAGTCCATGTGTCAGGATTAACGTCTTCTCTGAGAACATGATCAGATCCAAATGGTGCGTCGGAGAAAAGGGACCTCCATGTTTCCAGGGACCTCCATGTTTCCAGGGACCTCCATGTTTCCAGGGGCCTCCATGTTTCCAGGGACCTCCATGTTTCCAGGGACCTCCATGTTTCCAGGGACCTCCATGTTTCCAGGGACCTCCATGTTTCCAGGGACCTCCATGTTTCCAGGGACCTCCATGTTTCCAGGGACCTCCATGTTTCCAGGGGCCTCCATGTTTCCAGGGGCCTCCATGTTTCCGTAGTAGTGTACGTACTAACTAGTAACTAATCCTCCACAGATAGTATGTCTGAAATCACATACTTCTCTTAGTATACTAGAAGTTAGTATCATCAGGATAGTGTACGTACTAACTAGTAACTAATCCTCCACAGATAGTATGTCTGAAACATACTTCTCTTAGTATACTAGAAGTTAGTATCATCAGGATAGTGTACGTACTAACTAGTAACTAATCCTCCACAGATAGTATGTCTCAAACATACTTCTCTTAGTATACTAGAAGTTAGTATGCATCAGGATAGTGTACGTACTAACTAGTAACTAATCCTCCACAGATAGTATGTCTCAAACATACTTCTCTTAGTATACTAGAAGTTAGTATCATCAGGATAGTGTACGTACTAACTAGTAACTAATCCTCCACAGATAGTATGTCTGAAACATACTTCTCTTAGTATACTAGAAGTTAGTATGCATCAGGATAGTGTACGTACTAACTAATAACTAATCCTCAATCCCCATCACAATATATATATATATATATATATATATATATATATTGTAAGGAAATGACAACTTTACTGTAATCAATCATCTAGATTTAACACACATTTCAAATAGTCACTTGATTAACTGATAATCTTTCATATTTAATTCATATTAAATAATCATTGTCTTGCATTGCATTCACTTTAACTAAACTTAAACTAAACTCAGGTTCACAACTCAAAGGTCGAGGTCACAAAGCCTCACACACACAGAAAGATAAAACAATCCCAGATTCCCAGCAGGTCTGTGGACACCTGTTTGAGAACTCGCACTGAAAGACACAACAGTCCAGCAAGTCGCTGGGAACAGACAGATTCTTGAAGACAACAACCTTCGGTCAGTTTCCACTACGATCACGTGCGACGGCCATCTTAGAATCAAGTGTTTACAGTCACTGACCAATCCTACATGTACATTTGACTAGAGGCGTTAACCTGAATATTACTATAAAAGATCCGCCATTTTGTGAGATCTTTGCGTTCTGGCATTCGAAGACGTCTGCGATAGATCTCTCTGCTTGCTAGCGCTACGTTCACGTAAGTTTGTCTCTGACTTTTGCATAATTCACTAAACGAGCATTTTTCTTAAACTCATCCATGTGTCTGTCCTTCATTCCACCACCACATACGAGGCTGAGGAGGGGTCGGTTCATCGGAGTTGTTAGATTGGAAATTATTATACACTATACGTATAAACCATAGTTAAATTAATGCTAAAAAGATAATCAAAATATAAAGTATAAATTACTAGCTTCATCTAAGAGCTTAAACATTTGAATACACATTGACAATCAACATTCCACTCAGACTGATTCACACTGGTCCAAGACAAGCTTGGATCAGACTAGAGCTAAAAACAGCGATTACTCCAAACATCTGTCTGCTCTGTTCACACCTGTGGGCGTGAAACAAAAGAGCAACACGGAACACACCCAAAAAAGGGGGGCTGGAAGACAAAGGAACTTGCCCACACAACAGGGAAGCAAGGAAGTTACTCTCCAGGTGACCCGAGACAGGAACTAACTTGAAAGAACCACTGCCCTGGAAGAGGCGACCCCCTGGACAGGAAACTTTCCCTTAAATAACGAGATGTTCTTTAATGCGGGACCGTCTTTCCCGGAGCTATTGACCTGTAGAGCTGCCGGCAAAGAGCGAGTCCTTTCGATCGTAAAGTTTGTATCTTTGTTTGACTTGAAGCGGCGAATAAACGACCCGTACACTCTGCATTTTGACCTTTTCTCTCCATAAAGCAAAGTATTAAGTAAGACCCGGACGTGACGTCGTGTTGGAGCGACAGAAACGGACTTTTTTTTTTTTAGTTTCAATCGTTTTAATTGGTGCCGTGACCCGGATTTGTTTGGAGATTCTTGGACGGAAAGACGGCGACTGAGGCCAGTCAGACCAACGGGCCCAAAATATGGTAAGCAGAAAACCTTTTATTTAATTTCTGCATTTAGTTTCGTCTGGCTGAGTTAATCGATTTAGAAGCCGTATGAGTGGATGGGTTGTGCGTTGGTTCCGCTTGTAAGGCAAACAAACATATAACTTGTTGTTTTGGTTTTGGTTTTGTTTTCCGTTACGACTCTTGGCACCTAAAGTAATCACAGACAGAACATAATTGGCCGGGGGTTCTGCCGAGTGACAAACATATCTCTATTAGCACGTTTTAAAGGCATTTAATTCACCCTTTTCAGAGATGCTTAACCCCCGAGAGTACGGATGGTGTGTGAATGGGAAAAAATAGAGCTTTTTATAGGTTACGCTGCCTTATGAATACTTATATTATGATAAAAAACAAAAACCAACTTTCTTGATTAATGCAACGTTAACGCTAATGTGTGTTTTTCAAGTTTTAAATAAAGAAATTTATAGCTTTCTTAAATTTCTATTGGCTAAAAAAGATGGTTTTTATGCTTTTAATTGCTCCGTTGGATCGGAAAAATGTTGTAAAAAACGGGTATAAATGGGCTAAAAAGCAAAGAAAGGTGAAAAATATTAATCTAGAACTTGAAGTCATTAGGAGGAGAAAAACAAGCATGTTGTTTAGTGAAATATAAGTTAAATACTGAAGTGATGGCACCAGTGAAAGCTGTTAAAAAGGAAGTTGTTGATGAAAATAATGGTACTGAAAAAAACTGATTCACCACCACCTTACCTAGAAGGTGGAAACCAAAATGTAAACTCACAAATGTTGTCTGATAGATTGCGAAAATTGGTAATGAAAGAGAAAGTGAACACCCAGGCTCCAGTGTTCAATGTTACAGGAGGGCAGCTGATGATGGATCAAGATGGTATTAAAATAGATAAAATGATACATTTAAAAGAGATTATGGATAATGTAGCAATAATAAAACACAGGCAAGACATTCTCACAAGAGATCTGGTAGACACAGCAGAAAAGACACTTAGCAGATCAGTTGAGATAGATAAGACGAGGACAGGATAAAGAAGATAAAGAGTGCAGCCATGACAAGTGCACTAGAGACTACAGAGCAGCTGCGTGAGGAAGTAAATGACTAATCAGAAAAATTGAAAGAGAAAAAGTACAATGAGGAAGGAAGCAGCAGTGAGAATGAGGAACAAGACAAAGATTGTAAGACTTGACCCAGGCACGCCACTGACACCCTCTAAACATGAAGTTCAAACTAGAAAAGGGTGAGAAAGGGAGATCAGATGGATTGGAAACAAACCTTTGTGGACAGTTCCCTCTAGTGGTGAAGAGTGGAACAAAGAGGGATTACACTGATTACATCTCAGCGAGTGCGATGTTTGAAAGAAGAACTTCCGCCGTTAGAAATAGGAGCAAGTCTATGGATACGGGTCTACATCAAGAAAATGGAAGGGTTTGCTTTGGCTGTTGGAGACAAATTGTTATGGCATGTGTGGGTTTTGATGATTTTTTAAAAATAGTGTAAAAAGCAGGAACTTGTAGGGAGCCATATCAAGCACTTCTTTCTCATCGTGCAAAAAGAATATGGAGGGTCATGAGAAAGGTGTTCCCTACAAAGATGGATGTAACCCTAACCCTAACCCTAAACCCTAACCCTAACCCTAAACCCTAACCCTAACCCTAACCCTAACCCTAAACCCTAACCCTAACCCTTACCCTAACCCTAACCCTAACCCTAAACCCTAACCCTAACCCTAACCCTAACCCTAACCCTAAACCCTAACCCTAACCCTAACCCTAACCCCTAACCCTAACCCTAACCCCTAACCCTAACCCTAACCCTAAACCCTAACCCTGTTTTATTACAAATCTCCTAAAATAAAAGGGGGATGTAGAGGTTTTAGTTGGCTGAGCGGAAGGAGCCGACATCACCTGCCCACACCTGATATGAATCCTCAGCCCTCATCAAACTAGTGGTAGCAGAAAGAAAAGCTTGACCGATTGGTTATCAGAAAGACAAAGGAATTCAATGTAATGGTTATTACTAACTAATGTGTTGAGTTGTGTAATTACAGGACAGGAGATGTTTTGAGTCAGACTTGCTGCTCAGAGGCTGGAGCGAGTTGTGTTGTGAGGACAGTATGGAACCGAGGACACAGACCCCCTGCTGACATTCCACAGGTTGTAAACAATTCCACATGAGCTCTGGTGCATCAGAGGAGATGATGTCAGGCTCATGGAGAGAGTGACTCCTGTGTCCATCGCTTGTAAGTAAGGGGAAGGATTTTGAGTAGAAGTTAAGGAGTCAATCAGTTGCTGAAATGGTCGGTTAAGAAAGGCCTCTGGATAAGTAATGATAAAAACAATTGGTCAGAAGGAAAGATGTTTTTCAGGGCAAGACGGTGATGCACAGAGGATTCTAGTTGACTTTGAAAAAGAGGTACAACATTGCATTACAAAGCCCATGAGATACAGTATATATACGTTTTTTTAAATCAGGAATTGGTTAATTATAGAAGTTGAATTTATCAAAATAAACCTAAAAAGATTTCATATAAAATAGATGTAGTTTTTGATTTAATGGTAAAGGAATGATTTCCAAGGTTCAGCACAGGTGAGGTCAGACAGATGAGGTCAGACAGGTGGGGTCAGACAGGTGAGGTCAGACAACATAACACCCCAGTTTCAATTCTGCTGAAATAAAAGTTGTATGTTTTGCTTGTATTTAACCAATATGTGTCTAGTCCACCTTTGCAGGATATAGTTGAAGGAGACAAAGGAAGCCTAAACACTGACCTAACGAAGGTCATGGAGGATCCAGGTTTGAATTTGCAGAATTTGAGATACCTGGGATTGGACACAGCAGGTGATGTCACCAACACCAGTGCAGAACAGTCTCACCACCATGAGAAGAAAACCTGGTAAAATAACATCTTAAGACTCTCACAAGGTTCCTCAAGGAGGACTACAGGGGAGACGGTGTAGTTAAACAGGGGGAGTTGGATCAAGGTGATCTATGAGTGGATCAGACAACAGGAGGCCAAAGGACAGGTAACATAAAAAGATGTTATGTGTCTCTAGGGGAGGTTGATGTATGAATGGAATGAATGAGCAATGAATGAGATCCCGAGTTCTCTCCAGCACCCCCATGGACCCTCCTACACTCTCCTCTTTTCTCTCACTCTATCCTCCCTCACTCCTCTCCTTATCCATCTGTCTACCCCCCCATCCTTCCTCCCAGCCGGTCAAAGCGGCAGGCCGTCAACAATGAGTCTGGTTCCGCTCGAGGTTTCTGCTTCTAAAAGGAAGTTTTTCCTCTCCATTGCTCACTGTACAGTGTTTTGTTTCTTGCTCTTTGTTGAATTGCTGGATCTATTTTTCCTTAATCAACTGTAGTCTTATTTCAACTGTATAGTGTCTTGAGATAACTTTGTTATGATAAGACACTTGAAATAAAATTGAATTGAATTGAATTGAATTGACACGAGAGGAGGACACGAGAAGAGGACACGAGAAGAGGACACGAGAAGAGGAAGAGGACACGAGAAGAGGACACGAGAAGAGGACACGAGAAGAGGAAGAGGACATGAGAGGAGGACACGAGAAGAGGACATGAGAAGAGGACACGAGAAGAGGAAGAGGACACGAGAGGAGGACACGAGAAGAGGACACGAGAAGAGGACACGAGAAGAGGACACGAGAAGAGGAAGAGGACATGAGAGGAGGACACGAGAAGAGGACACGAGAAGAGGAAGAGGACACGAGAGGAGGACACGAGAAGAGGACACAAGAAGAGGAAGAGGACACGAGAGGAGGACACGAGAAGAGGACACGAGAAGAGGACATGAGAAGAGGAAGAGGACACGAGAGGAGGACACGAGAAGAGGACACGAGAAGAGGAAGAGGACACGAGAGGAGGACACGAGAAGAGGACACGAGAAGAGGACACGAGAAGAGGAAGAGGACATGAGAGGAGGACACGAGAAGAGGACATGAGAGGAGGACACGAGAAGAGGACATGAGAAGAGGAAGAGGACACGAGAGGAGGACACGAGAAGAGGACACGAGAAGAGGACATGAGAAGAGGAAGAGGACACGAGAGGAGGACACGAGAAGAGGACACAAGAAGAGGAAGAGGACACGAGAGGAGGACACGAGAAGAGGACACAAGAAGAGGAAGAGGACACGAGAGGAGGACACGAGAAGAGGACACGAGAAGAGGACATGAGAAGAGGAAGAGGACACGATAGGAGGACACGAGAAGAGGACACGAGAGGAGGACACGAGAAGAGGACACAAGAAGAGGAAGAGGACACGAGAAGAGGACACGAGAAGAGGACACGAGAAGAGGAAGAGGACACGAGAGGAGGACACGAGAAGAGGACACGAGAAGAGGACACGAGAAGAGGAAGAGGACACGTCATCAGATCGTCATCAGATCCCGAGTTCTCTCCAGCACCCCCATGGACCCTCCTACACTCTCCTCTTTTCTCTCACTCTATCCTCCCTCACTCCTCTCCTTATCCATCTGTCTACCCCCCCATCCTTCCTCCCAGCCGGTCAAAGCGGCAGGCCGTCAACAATGAGTCTGGTTCCGCTCGAGGTTTCTGCTTCTAAAAGGAAGTTTTTCCTCGCCATTGCTCACTGTACAGTGTTTTGTTTCTTGCTCTTTGTTGAATTGAATCTATTTTTCCTTAATCAACTGTAGTCTTATTTCAACTGTATAGTGTCTTGAGATAACTTTGTTATGATAAGACACTTGAAATAAAATTGAATTGAATTGAATTGAATTGACACGAGAGGAGGACACGAGAAGAGGACACAAGAAGAGGACACGAGAAGAGGACACGAGAAGAGGAAGAGGACACGAGAAGAGGACGCAAGAAGAGGACACGAGAAGAGGAAGAGGACACGAGAGGAGGACACGAGAAGAGGACACGAGAAGAGGACACGAGAAGAGGACACGAGAAGAGGACACGAGAAGAGGAAGAGGACACGAGAAGAGGACGCAAGAAGAGGACACGAGAAGAGGAAGAGGACACGAGAGGAGGA
The DNA here is from genome assembly GCF_982586985.1 of Callionymus lyra. Classification (NCBI taxonomy): domain Eukaryota; kingdom Metazoa; phylum Chordata; class Actinopteri; order Syngnathiformes; family Callionymidae; genus Callionymus; species Callionymus lyra. The sequence goes on from NC_141830.1 coordinate 1,262,558, forward strand.
CACGAGAAGAGGACACGAGAAGAGGAAGAGGACATGAGAGGAGGACACGAGAAGAGGACACGAGAAGAGGACACGAGAAGAGGACATGAGAAGAGGAAGAGGACACGAGAGGAGGACACGAGAAGAGGAAGAGGACACGAGAGGAGGACACGAGAGGAGGACACGAGAAGAGGACATGAGAAGAGGAAGAGGACATGAGAGGAGGACACGAGAAGAGGACACGAGAAGAGGACACGAGAAGAGGAAGAGGACATGAGAGGAGGACACGAGAAGAGGACACGAGAAGAGGACATGAGAAGAGGAAGAGGACACGAGAGGAGGACACGAGAAGAGGAAGAGGACACGAGAGGAGGACACGAGAAGAGGACATGAGAAGAGGAAGAGGACACGAGAGGAGGACACGAGAAGAGGACACGAGAGGAGGACACGAGAAGAGGACACAAGAAGAGGAAGAGGACACGAGAGGAGGACACGAGAAGAGGACACGAGAAGAGGACATGAGAAGAGGAAGAGGACACGAGAGGAGGACACGAGAAGAGGACACGAGAAGAGGACACGAGAAGAGGAAGAAGACACGAGAGGAGGACACGAGAAGAGGACACGAGAAGAGGAAGAGGACACGTCATCAGATCGTCATCAGATCCAGAGTTCTCTCCAGCACCCCCATGGACCCTCCTACACGCTCCTCTTTTCTCTCACTCTATCCTCCCTCACTCCTCTCCTTATCCATCTGTCTACCCCCCCATCCTTCCTCCCAGCCGGTCAGAGCGACAGGCCGTCAACAATGAGTCTGGTTCCGCTCGAGGTTTCTGCTTCTAAAAGGAAGTTTTTCCTCTCCATTGCTCACTGTACAGTGTTTTGTTTCTTGCTCTTTGTTGAATTGCTGGATCTATTTTTCCTTAATCAACTGTAGTCTTATTTCAACTGTATAGTGTCTTGAGATAACTTTGTTATGATAAGACACTTGAAATAGAATTGAATTGAATTGAATTGAATTGACACGAGAGGAGGACACGAGAAGAGGACACGAGAAGAGGACACGAGAAGAGGACACGAGAGGAGGACACAAGAAGAGGAAGAGGACACGACAGGAGGACGCAAGAAGTGGACACGAGAAGAGGACACAAGAAGAGGAAGAGGACACGAGAAGAGGACACAAGAAGAGGAAGAGGACACGAGAGGAGGACACGAGAAGAGGACACGAGAAGAGGACATGAGAAGAGGAAGAGGACACGAGAGGAGGACACGAGAAGAGGACACGAGAGGAGGACACGAGAAGAGGACACAAGAAGAGGAAGAGGACACGAGAAGAGGACACGAGAAGAGGACACGAGAAGAGGACACGAGAAGAGGAAGAGGACACGAGAGGAGGACACGAGAAGAGGACACGAGAAGAGGACACGAGAAGAGGAAGAGGACACGAGAAGAGGACACGAGAAGAGGACACGAGAAGAGGAAGAGGACACGAGAAGAGGAAGAGGACACGAGAAGAGGACACGAGAAGAGGACACGAGAAGAGGAAGAGGACACGAGAAGAGGACACGAGAAGAGGACACGAGAAGAGGAAGAGGACAAGAGAAGAGGACACGAGAAGAGGACACGAGAAGAGGACACGAGAAGAGGAAGAGGACACGAGAGGAGGACACGAGAAGAGGACACGAGAAGAGGACACGAGAAGAGGAAGAGGACACGAGAAGAGGACACGAGAAGAGGACACGAGAAGAGGAAGAGGACACGAGAAGAGGACACGAGAAGAGGACACGAGAAGAGGAAGAGGACACGAGAAGAGGACACGAGAAGAGGACACGAGAAGAGGAAGAGGACAAGAGAAGAGGACACGAGAAGAGGACACGAGAAGAGGACACGAGAAGAGGAAGAGGACACGAGAAGAGGACACGAGAAGAGGACACGAGAAGAGGAAGAGGACACGAGAGGAGGACACGAGAAGAGGACACGAGAGGAGGACACGAGAAGAGGACACGAGAAGAGGACACGAGAAGAGGACACGAGAAGTGGAAGAGGACACGTCATCAGATCGTCATCAGATCCCGAGTTCTCTCCAGCACCCCCATGGACCCTCCTACACTCTCCTTTTTTCTCTCACTCTATCCTCCCTCACTCCTCTCCTTATCCATCTGTCTACCCCCCCATCCTTCCTCCCAGCAGGCCGTCAACAATGAGTCTGGTTCCGCTCCAGGTTTCTGCTTCTAAAAGGAAGTTTTTCCTCTCCATTGCTCACTGTACAGTGTTTTGTTTCTTGCTCTTTGTTGAATTGCTGGATCTATTTTTCCTTAATCAACTGTAGTCTTATTTCAACTGTATAGTGTCTTGAGATAACGTTGTTATGATAAGACACTTGAAATAAAATTGAATTGAATGAACAGTGAACAGTATTGATGACAGTGATGTTCCTAATTTGGGGATTCCTGGTTGTATGTCCTAATGGGGGACGCCCCGGGTAAATCAAAGTGAAAAAGAAAAGAAAAATGAAAAGAAAAGCAAGCCAAAACTAAGAATGAACCTAAACTAAAACTACACTAACGATAAGAATGAACTCATTTAGATTAAAACTGATCCATCATCAACAACATTCCGCTATCCGAAGAAACACACGGAAAAGTACACGTGGAAAATACCCACTTTTATTACATTAATCAAATATTCATGATCAGAGCTACTCCTGAATGAAGGTTGTTTGTGTGTCGGTTGAAGAAGATGGACTCGGAGGAGATCGAAGAAGACGCATTTCTGGGATCGAACAGTCACACCGACTCTGGAAGAGGAAGAACAGTCAGACCGACTGAAGATGATGATGATGATGGTGATGATGATGCTGATGGACTGGACTACTGAGGAACATGATAAAAAGACCACTTCTGAAAAGGGCCAAACCTTGTGTCACCGTTTAGAAAAGATTAATATTGCAGACAGATGATTATACTTTCGGTTACACATATAGCGTGTGCAGGTACATGATGATGATATGTTGTTGGGAAGATGATGCAACATTCCACTCAGACTGATCCACTGGTTCAAGACAAGCTTGGATCAGAATTAGATACGACACCAGTGATTTAAAACATCTGAAAGGGGGGATAAAAGCTGGAAGAGAAGATAACCCCCACCCAAGAACATTTGAATGACTAGATTACAAGAAGACAAATCAGGATGTCTCTCTGCGGGGGATCGGGACACAGGGAACTTGAAAGGACCATTTGGCCGGAAAGGGACGACCTCCCGGACGGGAAATTTGCCTTAAATATAGCGATGTTTCTACAGATCGGGACCTTTTCTCCCGCGACTATTGACCTGTACAGTCGCCGGGAGAAAGTGTGTCCGATCGATCGTAATTGAAAGCTTGTCTTTTGTTTGACTTGAAGCGGCGAATAAACGACTGTGACACACTCTGGATTGTTCATCTTTCTCCACGAAGCGAAGTATAAGACCCGGGACTGAACTGAAGTCGTGTTGGAGCGACGGAACAGACTCCGTGTTTTGGATCCTGCAAGATCCCAGTGATAACTGAGGACGAGAGGATACTGTGAGTCCATCACTGATGGAGCTCCTCAATGCCCTCAGCACACACTGAGGGCATTGAGGAGCTCCATCAGTGATAGGATGCTCCATCCCAGGTGTGTGAGGGAGAGGTACCTCCTTCCTCCTGCTGCCATCAGACTCCACAACAAGAACACGCCAAGATAATTACTTAACTGCACCTTTCTTGTTATTTTTGTAAATATGATTGTGTATATAATATAGTGCAGATTTATTTTCTATTCTATTTAGATGTTTTCTTTTCTTTTCAATATTTTATTTCTGGGTGTTCTATTTTTTGATATATTGCTCTTGCTGTTGTTAAAACGAATTTCCCCTCGCGGGACAATAAAGGGATTCTGATTCTGATTCTGATTCTGATTCTGATTCTGATTCTGATTCTGATTCTGATTCTGAACTTTTAAAGCTGATGTTTAGACATATTTTGGTTTGAAAACAAATGAAAGTAGTTACGACTTCGTCAAGAGTCATGTGGTCTGAAAATACTACAACACCAGAGTCAAGTACTGGACAATACTACACATATATACTTGTTACTACACTATCACAACACCAGAGTCAAGTACTGGACAATACTACACATATATACTTGTTACTACACTATCACAACACCAGAGTCAAGTACTGGACAATACTACATATATATACTTGTTACTACACTATCACAACACCAGAGTCAAGTACTGGACAATACTACACATATATACTTGTTACTACACTATCACAACACCAGAGTCAAGTACTGGACAATACTACACATATATACTTGTTACTACACTATCAGAACACCAGAGTCAAGTACTGGACAATACTACACATATATACGTGTTACTACACTATCACAACACCAGAGACAAGTACTGGACAATACTACACATATACACTTGTTACTACACTATCACAACACCAGAGTCTAGTACTGGACAATACTACACATATATACTTGTTACTACACTATCACAACACCAGAGTCAAGTACTGGACAATACTACACATATATCCTTGTTACTACACTATCACAACACCAGAGTCAAGTACTGGACAATACTACACATATATCCTTGTTACTACACTATCACAACACCAGAGTCAAGTACTGGACAATACTACACATATATCCTTGTTACTACACTATCACAACACCAGAGTCAAGTACTGGACAATACTACACATATATCCTTGTTATTACACTATCACAACACCAGAGTCAAGTACTGGACAATACTACACATATATCCTTGTCACTACACTATCACTATATATTGTGTCCTTGTATCGTGATACGTTACCTTGTTGCTGTTCTTCTTGTAGGCGACCGAGGTGTAGCTGCGTCTGGTTCCCTGAGCGAGAGGAGAGACGGGTTCAGTTCTCGTCTCTGAATGTCCAGACTCTCTCAAACCTGTCATTCTGGTCTCCATCTGACCAGTAGAACCACGAGGACCAGCAGAGTCAGAGCAGCTGCTGCATCGACGGCGTACATCCACCAGCTGACTGTAGGCAAGACCACGACCTTCAACGTCAACTCTCACTTGGAGTCACATTCATTCAGAAGGACATGTCGAGACTTCATGTGACGCCTCGGAGTTCTTACCTGCCGATGTGCTCATGGCACTCGTTTCTGTAGGTTGTGTTGTTGGTTGTGTTGTAGGTTGTGTTGTAGGTTGTGTTGTTGGTGCTGCAATACAATGTATTGTGAGTAACAGGAACAGGTCTCTCTTGGATCTGATCCACATCAATGACTTACTCAATGAACATCTGTTGTTAGCTCCTCTAACACAACTCAACTGGACTGAAGCTACACACACACACACACACTGACGAGTGACACGAGGAGACTCACCTGCTGATCTGAAGACGAAGTTGTGAGCCTTGTTCTTGTGTGTGACTTCACAGGTGAAGCTGTTCTTGTTGGAAGAAGAAGGAAAGCTAACAGCATATCTGCAGTCGGTCGACGTGATCTTCACCTCGGAGTGATCTTCAGGTATTTCTGCACCATCAAACAGCCACTGGACCTTCTCAGGGCATGGACTGTCATGTATGAAGACCTCACAGGTCAAAGTCACGACACCTTGATCCTCCACACGAGTCACTGAGAGAAGAGAACCAACGTCAGCCTAGGAAAAGACAGTTGCCAGCCTGTGTGTGTGCTGAGAACCCAGAGACTGAGCAGCTGAAGCAGCAACATGAAGAAGAAGAAAGATCTCTTGAAGGACACTCACAGGAGACCACGATCAGAGATGTTTCAGGACCATATGTACTGTTCTTTCTACAGAAGTAACGTCCAGCATCTTCAGTCTTCACCTCCTTGATGTGCAGAGAGCAGTCTGGTGTCAAACTCAGTCGCTTCCCATCACTGTCGCTCGTAACTACAAATAATTCTCCTTTTAGATCAAAGACCCATTGGAACCGAGCACAGGACACCTGGTCAGGTGTTGTGTGGCTACATGAGAAAGTGACATCATCTCCCTCCTGAACTAAGTGAGTAGTTTGTCCAGTTGCTGCTGTGAAGACAAGAGTTGTGAGTCAACAAGATCCAGAGATGAAAAAACTTGCACTACTGTAATTAAAGTGTATTTTCTCTCAATAGATTCTCAAAAATACTCTGATATGATGACATTAAAGTATCTTTTCTTTCAATAGATTCTCAAAAATACTCTGATATGATGACATTAAAGTATGGCGCCGACAGGACGGCGACTTTAACAGCAGCTCCGAGTGTTTTTTGGGTTTATTACTTTTTTTCCGAGGTTTGCCTCTGTCTTTTCAAACTTTTCTTTTCATCATACTGTCTCTTTAAGACTCGCGGACAGTTTTCTATAAAAATTGGAAACTTTCAGTGAAAAAGGAAAGTTTTTCATCGCCTTTTCTGGTGCGCAACGGGCGTCCTGCGCGCGTAATGGCCATCGTCTACAGTCGGGATCAGCTGCTGGCGCTGCGTTTCTCCGCGGTGCGGCCGGAGGAGCGACCCATCATCCCCCGGGATATTATGAAGCGGAGACGGGGACGCCGCGCCGGAGTTAAACGCCGGGAGCTGAGGAGAGCTTATCGACCGGCGCTGCCGTCCGTCGTCATGGGCAACGTGAGATCTCTGCCAAACAAGATGGACGAACTCGCGGCGGCGACAAGGTTCGACCCGGAATATCGACGGTGCAGCATGTTGATGCTCACGGAGACGTGGCTGAACCAGAACCACACGGACGCGATTGCTGCGCTGGATGGATTCTGCTTATTACGCGCGGACCGGACGGAGATGAGCGGAAAGAGAAAGGGCGGAGGACTGGCAGTGTTCGTCAACGAGAAGTGGTGCCTTCCCGGGCACGTTACTTTAAAGGATCAACACTGCTGTCCTGACATTGAACTTTTGGCGCTGAGTCTGAGACCCTTCTACTTGCCACGGGAGTTTTCACATGTTGTCGCGGTGCTTGTGTACATCCCACCGTCGGCGAGTGCGGAGGTAGCATGTGACGTCATCACTGGAGTAGTGAACGGGTTACAGACTCAGAGCCCTCAGGCCCTCTTTATTATCTCCGGTGATTTTAATCACGCATCTCTTTCCTCCTGTCTGCCCAAATTCACGCAGTACGTCACTTGTGCCACCAAAGACAATAACACACTGGACCTTTTCTATGCGAACACTAAAGACGCTTATTTATCATCCCCCCTTCCTCCTTTGGGACGAGCTGACCACTGTCTGGTCCATCTCCTACCTGTTTACAAGCCACTTGTGAGCAGGCAACCAGCAGTGACTCGCTCAGTCAAGAAGTGGTCTGAAGAAGCTGAGGAAGCTCTGCAGGTCTGCTTTGAGACCACGGACTGGAGCATCTTCAGTGAGTCCCACAAGGAGGATATTGACGGACTAACTTCATGTGTCACGGACTACATAAACTTCTGTGGGGAGAGCATTGTACCAACCAGAACTGTACGATGCTTCTCCAACAACAAACCCTGGATTAATCCTGATATAAAGGCTCTCCTAAAGGAGAAGAAGAGAGTCTTTAGGTCAGGAAACAAAGAGGATCTGATGGCAGTCCAGAGGGAGCTGAGAAGAAAGATCAGGGAGGGAAAGGGGAGGTACAGGAGGAGGATGGAAGAGAGTCTGGCCAACAACAACACCAGAGATGTCTGGAGAGGTTTGAAATCCATATCCGGACATCAGACCAGGCTCTCTGTAGCGGCGGGGGATAAAAATTGGGCCGACAACTTAAACAGTTATTTTTCAAGGTTTGAGGTGTCGGCTCCCCCCCCTGCTCAACCATTCACACCTCTACACTTACCTTCTCCTCTCCCCCGAGCTTGTATTGTCTCAGCCCCCCCGCTGACTCCACAGGGGACAATGCCCCCCCACCCCAGCCTGTCCCTCACACCTCTCCAGGTGAGAAATCAGCTTAGGAGAACCAAGACAACAAAGGCCCCTGGACCAGACGGCATCGGTGGCAAAGTACTCAGGACGTGCTCTGACCAGTTAAGTGAAATTGTTGGACTTCTGTTCAACATGAGCTTGACCCTGGGAAGAGTTCCACTACTGTGGAAGACGTCCTGTGTGGTACCGGTGCCGAAGACTCAGCACCCTAAGGATCCCAGCTGCTACAGACCTGTGGCCTTGACATCCCACCTTATGAAGGCTCTGGAGCGGCTGGTCCTTAGTTACCTGAGTCCTCTGGTGCGCTCCTCCATGGATCCGTTGCAGTTTGCCTACCAACCTGACATCGGCGTGGAGGACGCCATCATCTTCCTTCTCCACCGAGCACTTTCTCACCTGGAGTCGCCTGGAAGCACTGTGAGGATCCTTTTCCTGGATCTAAGCAGTGCTTTCAATACCATCAGGTCAAACATCCTGAGGGACAAGCTGGAGCTGTCTGGAGCGGACACTCACCTCACGGACTGGATTGTGGACTACCTCACCAACCGTCCACAGTTCGTGAGGACCCGGGATGGTGTTTCGAGGACTGTACTGTGCAGTGTAGGGGTCCCCCAGGGAACAGTGTTAGCACCGTTCCTCTTTTCACTGTACACTGCAGACTTCCAACACCTGTCTCCCACCAGTCACCTGCAGAAGTTCTCGGACGACTCCGCCATCGTCGGCCTCATTAAGGACGGGGATGACGGGCCGTACCGGGGACTTGTCCAGGACTTTGTTGACTGGTGCCTGGAAAACCACCTTCAGATCAACTCCAGCAAAACTAAGGAGTTGATTGTGGATTTCCGGCGGTGTCCCTCCATCTCCCCCTCACCACTGAACATCCAGGGACAGGACATTGAGATTGTCACGACTTACAAGTTCCTGGGTGTTCACCTCAACAACCGCCTGGACTGGGTGGATAACACTGCTGCTCTTTATAAAAAGGGGCGGAGTAGAATCTACCTGCTCCGGAGGTTGAGGTCGTTTGGTGTCCGGGGGCCACTCCTGAAGTCATTCTATGACTCAGTAGTGGCCTCTGCCATCTTCAACGGTGTGGTCTGCTGGGGGAGCAGCATGACAGCAAAGGATAGGGCTAAACTGGACAGCCTTATTAAGAAGGCCAGTTACGTCCTAGGGCGCCCCCTGGATCCTGTGGAGGAAGTGACTGGAGGGAGGATGCGGAGCAAGCTGGGCTCCATGAGGAGGAACTTGTCTCACCCTCTCCAGCACACACTGAGGGCATTGAGGAGCTCCATCAGTGATAGGATGCTCCATCCCAGGTGTGTGAGGGAGAGGTACCGCAGGTCTTTCCTCCCTGCTGCCATCAGACTCCACAACAAGAACACACCAAGATAACTATTTAACTGCACCTCTTGTTATTTATGTAAATATGATTGTGTATATATTATATAGCGCAGATTTATCTTTTATTCTATTTCTCGTTTTTATTTCTGGGTGTTTTTATTTCTCTTGCTGCTGTTAAACCGAATTTCCCCTCGCGGGACTAATAAAGGTTTTCTGATTCTGATTCTGATTCTGATTCTATTTTCTTTCAATAGATTCTCAAAAATACTCTGATATGATGACATTAAAGTATATTTTCTCTCAATAGATTCTCAAAAATACTCTGATATGATGACATTAAAGTATCTTTTCTTTCAATATATTCTCAAAAATACTCTGATATGATGACATTAAAGTATCTTTTCTCAATAGATTCTCAAAAATACTCTGATATGATGACATTAAAGTATCTTTTCTCTCAATAGATTCTCAAAAATACTCTGATATGATGACATTAAAGTATCTTTTCTCAATAGATTCTCAAAAATACTCTGATATGATGACATTAAAGTATCTTTTCTTTCAATAGATTCTCAAAAATACTCTGATATGATGACATTAAAGTATCTTTTCTCTCAATGGATTCTCAAAAATACTCTGATATGATCACATTAAAGTATCTTTTCTCTCAATACATTATGAGTATTTTTGAGAATCTATCACTGATAGTGACGTAGATCCTTCCGCATATGACGCCTCTCTCATTACCGTAACACCTTCACAAAAGCGCAAGTTGTTTTAAAGTTGTTCTGATCACTTGAGTGCAGTAGCTTCAGCAGTTCGTGAAGATAAAGATCTTATTAAAGTCACAGTCAGAGTAGAATGTTGTTGACAAACTAGATCTGAAGTACAAACGTCTCAGTGTTCGTTGATAAAAGTACATTTGATTGAACTTTTAAATGTTAATCACTGAGAGATGAATAAATAGGTATCAGTTGAATCTCACCGTCGCAGCAGAGCAGCACGATATGAAGAAAAACTCTTTCCTTCCAGCATCTCATCCTCCAGCTGTGAGTCCGAGTCTCAACTTCTTCAATCTTTTGCAATAAAAAAAGTTTCTTCTTCCTGTGCCGAGAGCCAACGACTTCCTGTTACCACGTAGAGTTACGACATTTAGACACACACCGCAAACTAGAGAGAAAACCACGTGAGAGTCGGACCTGCAGAGAAACGAGTCCATGTGTCAGGATTAACCCTGTAACACCCAAATATAGAAAAACCTAAAAAAAAATAAATAATTGACCTTTCAGATGTTGTTTTAGGAGGCCTTTGATGCAGAAATTAAAGAGTTTTTAAAAAATGTTTATGTACGTTTTTAGAGAAATGTTGTAATATTGCAACATTAGGGTTAGTTGGGAGCAGGATTTCTGTTGTCTGAACAATTCAGAACAACTAGGCTAAGACTAAGACTAGACTTTCATTGGTGGTGAAAGTCCCAAAAACAGTCCCTGTCGTCTGTAAAGCAAAGGCGAACATCACACTTTCTGCATTGTGTGTTGGTGTATCCTTTATTGCAGTGTCTGCAGCGTCCTCTCCCTGTCTTCCTTGGGAAATGGGCAACTAGATCGTTGCGTACATCCAATGGGAGGTGGGCACATCTCTTGGATGGCCTCTTCTGAGCATTCAGAGGGCTTCCTTTGCCTGAAGATGGCCGTCCTCTCTTTGGAGTTTGAAGTGTTGCGTTTACCAGGATGAGAGAGGATGCTAGCTGTGCCTGAAATTGTCTCCTGTTCATTGTCTCTTTGCTAGACATCTTGAGCGCTTGAGGCATTGACCACAGCGAGGATGATGGTGTGCCAGAAGATGTACATGTTGTACCAGCGACGGGATTTGATGGGGAACTTATATTTGGCTGTAAATGAGTCCGACAAATCCACACCTCCCATGTACTTGTTGTAGGCACCGACAATGTAAGGCCTCTCAACTTCAAACGTAGGTTCTGTTGGCTTTTTCCCAGCGTTGAATCTTCTGCACAGGGTTCAGGTCCAGCAAAGGATGACACAAGTGTGACTTCTCTTAGTATACTAGTAAGTTAGTATCATCAGGATAGTGTACGTACTAACTAGTAACTAATCCTCCACAGATAGTATGTCTCAAACATACTTCTCTTAGTATACTAGAAGTTAGTATGCATCAGGATAGTGTACGTACTAACTAGTAACTAATCCTCCACAGATAGTATGTCTCAAACATACTTCTCTTAGTATACTAGAAGTTAGTATGCATCAGGATAGTGTACGTACTAACTAGTAACTAATCCTCCACAGATAGTATGTCTCAAACATACTTCTCTTAGTATACTAGAAGTTAGTATCATCAGGATAGTGTACGTACTAACTAGTAACTAATCCTCCACAGATAGTATGTCTCAAACATACTTCTCTTAGTATACTAGAAGTTAGTATCATCGGGATAGTGTACGTACTAACTAGTAACTAATCCTCCACAGATAGTATGTCTCAAATCACATACTTCTCTTAGTATACTAGAAATTAGTATCATCAGGATAGTGTACGTACTAACTAGTAACTAATCCTCCACAGATAGTATGTCTCAGATCACATACTTCTCTTAGTATACTAGAAGTTAGTATCATCAGGATAGTGTACGTACTAACTAGTAACTAATCCTTCACAGATAGTATGTCTCAAATCACATACTTCTCTAAGTATACTAGAAGTTAGTATGCATCAGGATAGTGTATGTACTAACTAGTAACTAATCCTCCACAGATAGCATGTCTCAAACATACTTCTCTTAGTATACTAGAAGTTAGTTTGCATCAGGATAGTGTACATACTAACTAGTAACTAATCCTCCACAGATAGTATGTCTCAAACATACTTCTCTTAGTATACTAGAAGTTAGTATCATCAGGATAGTGTACGTACTAACTAGTAACTAATCCTCCAAAGATAGTATGTCTCAAATCACATACTTCTCTTAGTATACTAGAAGTTAGTATGCATCAGGATAGTGTACGTACTAACTAGTAACTAATCCTGCACAGATAGTATGTCTCAAATCACATACTTCTCTTAGTATACTAGAAGTTAGTATCATCAGGATAGTGTACGTACTAACTAGTAACTAATCCTCCACAGATAGTATGTCTCAAACATACTTCTCTTAGTATACTAGAAGTTAGTATCATCAGGATAGTGTACGTACTAACTAGTAACTAATCCTCCACAGATAGTATGTTTCAAACATACTTCTCTTAGTATACTAGAAGTTAGTATCATCAGGATAGTGTACGTACTAACTAGTAACTAATCCTCCACAGATAGTATGTCTCAAACATACTTCTCTTAGTATACTAGAAGTTAGTATCATCAGGATAGTGTACGTACTAACTAGTAACTAATCCTCCACAGATAGTATGTCTCAAACATACTTCTCTTAGTATACTAGAAGTTAGTATCATCAGGATAGTGTACGTACTAACTAGTAACTAATCCTCCACAGATAGTTTGTCTCAAACATACTTCTCTTAGTATACTAGAAGTTAGTATCATCAGGATAGTGTACGTACTAACTAGTAACTAATCCTCCACAGATAGTATGTCTCAAATCACATACTTCTCTTAGTATACTAGAAGTTAGTATCATCAGGATAGTGTACGTACTAACTAGTAACTAATCCTCCACAGATAGTATGTCTCAAACATACTTCTCTTAGTATACTAGAAGTTAGTATCATCAGGATAGTGTACGTACTAACTAGTAACTAATCCTCCAAAGATAGTATGTCTCAAATCACATACTTCTCTTAGTATACTAGAAGTTAGTATGCATCAGGATAGTGTACGTACTAACTAGTAACTAATCCTGCACAGATAGTATGTCTCAAACATACTTCTCTTAGTATACTAGAAGTTAGTATCATCAGGATAGTGTACGTACTAACTAGTAACTAATCCTCCACAGATAGTATGTTTCAAACATACTTCTCTTAGTATACTAGAAGTTAGTATCATCAGGATAGTGTACGTACTAACTAGTAACTAATCCTCCACAGATAGTATGTCTCAAACATACTTCTCTTAGTATACTAGAAGTTAGTATCATCAGGATAGTGTACGTACTAACTAGTAACTAATTCTCCACAGATAGTATGTCTCAAACATACTTCTCTTAGTATACTAGAAGTTAGTATCATCAGGATAGTGTACGTACTAACTAGTAACTAATCCTCCACAGATAGTATGTCTCAAATCACATACTTCTCTTAGTATACTAGAAGTTAGTATGCATCAGGATAGTGTACGTACTAACTAGTAACTAATCCTGCACAGATAGTATGTCTCAAATCACATACTTCTCTTAGTATACTAGAAGTTAGTATCATCAGGATAGTGTACGTACTAACTAGTAACTAATCCTCCACAGATAGTATGTCTCAAACATACTTCTCTTAGTATACTAGAAGTTAGTATCATCAGGATAGTGTACGTACTAACTAGTAACTAATCCTCCACAGATAGTATGTTTCAAACATACTTCTCTTAGTATACTAGAAGTTAGTATCATCAGGATAGTGTACATACTAACTAGTAACTAATTCTCCACAGATAGTATGTCTCAAACATACTTCTCTTAGTATACTAGAAGTTAGTATCATCAGGATAGTGTACGTACTAACTAGTAACTAATCCTCCACAGATAGTATGTCTCAAACATACTTCTCTTAGTACACTAGAAGTTAGTATCATCAGGATAGTGTATGTACTAACTAGTAACTAATCCTCCACAGATAGTTTGTCTCAAACATACTTCTCTTAGTATACTAGAAGTTAGTATCATCAGGATAGTGTACGTACTAACTAGTAACTAATCCTCCACAGATAGTATGTCTCCAACATACTTCTCTTAGTATACTAGAAGTTAGTATCATCAGGATAGTGTACGTACTAACTAGTAACTAATCCTCCACAGATAGTATGTCTCAAACATACTTCTCTTAGTATACTAGAAGTTAGTATCATCAGGATAGTGTACGTACTAACTAGTAACTAATCCTCCACAGATAGTATGTCTCAAATCACATACTTCTCTTAGTATACTAGAGGTTAGTATCATCAGGATAGTGTACGTACTAACTAGTAACTAATCCTCCACAGATAGTATGTCTCAAACATACTTCTCTTAGTATACTAGAAGTTAGTATCATCAGGATAGTGTACGTACTAACTAGTAACTAATCCTCCACAGATAGTATGTCTCAAACATACTTCTCTTAGTATACTAGAAGTTAGTATCATCAGGATAGTGTACGTACTAACTAGTAACTAATCCTCCACAGATAGTATGTGTACATGTACCAGCGACGGGATTTGATGGGGAACTTATATTTGGCTGTAAATGAGTCCAACAAATCCACACCTCCCATGTACTTGTTGTAGGCACCGACAATGTAAGGCCTCTCAACTTCAAACGTAGGTTCTGTTGGCTTTTTCCCAGCGTTGAATCTTCTGCACAGGGTTCAGGTCCAGCAAAGGATGACACAAGGGTGACGGCCCTGCTGTCATACCATTTGACAGCACAGATGTTGTGATTCCCCTCCACTCTGACGTCATAGCTTCCTCCACCCCTTTTCCTTCAAGCTCTTCTCGTCTTCAAGGTTACAGTTGGGTAGGCGCACCTGCCTGGCTGTTCCCACATAAGGAATTCCCCGATCAAGGAGCTTCACTAATAATGGAACACAGGTGAAGTAGTCGTCTGCATACAGTTTGTAGTTCTGACCTTCTGGAAGTGGGCCTCCATGTTTCCAGGGACCTCCATGTTTCCAGGGGCCTCCATGTTTCCAGGGACCTCCATGTTTCCAGGGACCTCCATGTTTCCAGGGACCTCCATGTTTCCAGGGGCCTCCATGTTTCCAGGACCTCCATGTTTCCAGGGACCTCCATGTTTCCAGGGACCTCCATGTTTCCAGGGGCCTCCATGTTTCCAGGGACCTCCATGTTTCCAGGGACCTCCATGTTTCCAGGGGCCTCCATGTTTCCAGGACCTCCATGTTTCCAGGGACCTCCATGTTTCCAGGGACCTCCATGTTTCCAGGGGCCTCCATGTTTCCAGGGACCTCCATGTTTCCAGGGACCTCCATGTTTCCAGGGACCTCCATGTTTCCAGGGACCTCCATGTTTCCAGGGACCTCCATGTTTCCAGGGACCTCCATGTTTCCAGGGACCTCCATGTTTCCAGGGGCCTCCATGTTTCCAGGGGCCTCCATGTTTCCAGGGACCTCCATGTTTCCAGGGACCTCCATGTTTCCAGGGACCTCCATGTTTCCAGGGACCTCCATGTTTCCAGGGGCCTCCATGTTTCCAGGGACCTCCATGTTTCCAGGGGCCTCCATGTTTCCAGGGACCTCCATGTTTCCAGGGACCTCCATGTTTCCAGGGACCTCCATGTTTCCAGGGACCTCCATGTTTCCAGGCACCTCCATGTTTCCAGGGACCTCCATGTTTCCAGGGACCTCCATGTTTCCAGGGGCCTCCATGTTTCCAGGGGCCTCCATGTTTCCAGGGACCTCCATGTTTCCAGGGGCCTCCATGTTTCCAGGGACCTCCATGTTTCCAGGGGCCTCCATGTTTCCAGGGGCCTCCATGTTTCCAGGGACCTCCATGTTTCCAGGGACCTCCATGTTTCCAGGGACCTCCATGTTTCCAGGGACCTCCATGTTTCCAGGGGCCTCCATGTTTCCAGGGACCTCCATGTTTCCAGGGGCCTCCATGTTTCCAGGGATCTCCATGTTTCCAGGGACCTCCATGTTTCCAGGGACCTCCATGTTTCCAGGGACCTCCATGTTTCCAAGGACCTCCATGTTTCCAGGGACCTCCATGTTTCCAGGGGCCTCCATGTTTCCAGGGACCTCCATGTTTCCAGGGGCCTCCATGTTTCCAGGGGCCTCCATGTTTCCAGGGACCTCCATGTTTCCAGGGACCTCCATGTTTCCAGGGACCTCCATGTTTCCAGGCACCTCCATGTTTCCAGGGACCTCCATGTTTCCAGGGACCTCCATGTTTCCAGGGGCCTCCATGTTTCCAGGGGCCTCCATGTTTCCAGGGACCTCCATGTTTCCAGGGGCCTCCATGTTTCCAGGGACCTCCATGTTTCCAGGGGCCTCCATGTTTCCAGGGGCCTCCATGTTTCCAGGGACCTCCATGTTTCCAGGGACCTCCATGTTTCCAGGGACCTCCATGTTTCCAGGGACCTCCATGTTTCCAGGGGCCTCCATGTTTCCAGGGACCTCCATGTTTCCAGGGGCCTCCATGTTTCCAGGGATCTCCATGTTTCCAGGGACCTCCATGTTTCCAGGGACCTCCATGTTTCCAGGGACCTCCATGTTTCCAAGGACCTCCATGTTTCCAGGGACCTCCATGTTTCCAGGGGCCTCCATGTTTCCAGGGACCTCCATGTTTCCAGGGGCCTCCATGTTTCCAGGGGCCTCCATGTTTCCAGGGACCTCCATGTTTCCAGGGGCCTCCATGTTTCCAGGGACCTCCATGTTTCCAGGGACCTCCATGTTTCCAGGGGCCTCCATGTTTCCAGGGACCTCCATGTTTCCAGGGGCCTCCATGTTTCCAGGGACCTCCATGTTTCCAGGGACCTCCATGTTTCCAGGGGCCTCCATGTTTCCAGGGACCTCCATGTTTCCAGGGGCCTCCATGTTTCCAGGGACCTCCATGTTTCCAGGGGCCTCCATGTTTCCAGGGGCCTCCATGTTTCCAGGGACCTCCATGTTTCCAGGGACCTCCATGTTTCCAGGGACCTCCATGTTTCCAGGGACCTCCATGTTTCCAGGGGCCTCCATGTTTCCAGGGACCTCCATGTTTCCAGGGGCCTCCATGTTTCCAGGGATCTCCATGTTTCCAGGGACCTCCATGTTTCCAGGGACCTCCATGTTTCCAGGGACCTCCATGTTTCCAAGGACCTCCATGTTTCCAGGGACCTCCATGTTTCCAGGGGCCTCCATGTTTCCAGGGACCTCCATGTTTCCAGGGGCCTCCATGTTTCCAGGGGCCTCCATGTTTCCAGGGACCTCCATGTTTCCAGGGACCTCCATGTTTCCAGGGGCCTCCATGTTTCCAGGGACCTCCATGTTTCCAGGGGCCTCCATGTTTCCAGGGACCTCCATGTTTCCAGGGACCTCCATGTTTCCAGGGACCTCCATGTTTCCAGGGACCTCCATGTTTCCAGGGACCTCCATGTTTCCAGGCACCTCCATGTTTCCAGGGACCTCCATGTTTCCAGGGACCTCCATGTTTCCAGGGACCTCCATGTTTCCAGGGGCCTCCATGTTTCCAGGGGCCTCCATGTTTCCAGGGACCTCCATGTTTCCAGGGGCCTCCATGTTTCCAGGGACCTCCATGTTTCCAGGGGCCTCCATGTTTCCAGGGGCCTCCATGTTTCCAGGGACCTCCATGTTTCCAGGGACCTCCATGTTTCCAGGGACCTCCATGTTTCCAGGGACCTCCATGTTTCCAGGGGCCTCCATGTTTCCAGGGACCTCCATGTTTCCAGGGGCCTCCATGTTTCCAGGGATCTCCATGTTTCCAGGGACCTCCATGTTTCCAGGGACCTCCATGTTTCCAGGGACCTCCATGTTTCCAAGGACCTCCATGTTTCCAGGGACCTCCATGTTTCCAGGGGCCTCCATGTTTCCAGGGACCTCCATGTTTCCAGGGGCCTCCATGTTTCCAGGGGCCTCCATGTTTCCAGGGACCTCCATGTTTCCAGGGGCCTCCATGTTTCCAGGGACCTCCATGTTTCCAGGGGCCTCCATGTTTCCAGGGACCTCCATGTTTCCAGGGACCTCCATGTTTCCAGGGACCTCCATGTTTCCAGGGGCCTCCATGTTTCCAGGGACCTCCATGTTTCCAGGGACCTCCATGTTTCCAGGGACCTCCATGTTTCCAGGGACCTCCATGTTTCCAGGGACCTCCATGTTTCCAGGGGCCTCCATGTTTCCAGGGACCTCCATGTTTCCAGGGACCTCCATGTTTCCAGGGACCTCCATGTTTCCAGGGGCCTCCATGTTTCCAGGGACCTCCATGTTTCCAGGGACCTCCATGTTTCCAGGGGCCTCCATGTTTCCAGGGGCCTCCATGTTTCCAGGGGCCTCCATGTTTCCAGGGACCTCCATGTTTCCAGGGGCCTCCATGTTTCCAGGGGCCTCCATGTTTCCAGGGACCTCCATGTTTCCAGGGACCTCCATGTTTCCAGGGACCTCCATGTTTCCAGGGACCTCCATGTTTCCAGGGACCTCCAGGGGCCTCCATGTTTCCAGGGGCCTCCATGTTTCCAGGGGCCTCCATGTTTCCAGGGACCTCCATGTTTCCAGGGACCTCCATGTTTCCAGGGACCTCCATGTTTCCAGGGACCTCCATGTTTCCAGGGACCTCCATGTTTCCAGGGGCCTCCATGTTTCCAGGGACCTCCATGTTTCCAGGGGCCTCCATGTTTCCAGGGACCTCCATGTTTCCAGGGACCTCCATGTTTCCAGGGACCTCCATGTTTCCAGGGACCTCCATGTTTCCAGGGACCTCCATGTTTCCAGGGGCCTCCATGTTTCCAGGGACCTCCATGTTTCCAGGGGCCTCCATGTTTCCAGGGACCTCCATGTTTCCAGGGACCTCCATGTTTCCAGGGACCTCCATGTTTCCAGGGACCTCCATGTTTCCAGGGACCTCCATGTTTCCAGGGACCTCCATGTTTCCAGGGGCCTCCATGTTTCCAGGGACCTCCATGTTTCCAGGGACCTCCATGTTTCCAGGGGCCTCCATGTTTCCAGGGACCTCCATGTTTCCAGGGACCTCCATGTTTCCAGGGGCCTCCATGTTTCCAGGGACCTCCATGTTTCCAGGGACCTCCATGTTTCCAGGGGCCTCCATGTTTCCAGGGACCTCCATGTTTCCAGGGACCTCCATGTTTCCAGGGACCTCCATGTTTCCAGGGGCCTCCATGTTTCCAGGGACCTCCATGTTTCCAGGGACCTCCATGTTTCCAGGGACCTCCATGTTTCCGTAGTAGTGTACGTACTAACTAGTAACTAATTCTCCACAGATAGTATGTCTCAAACATACTTCTCTTAGTATACTAGAAGTTAGTATCATCAGGATAGTGTACGTACTAACTAGTAACTAATCCTCCACAGATAGTATGTCTCAAACATACTTCTCTTAGTATACTAGAAGTTAGTATCATCAGGATAGTGTACGTACTAACTAGTAACTAATCCTCCACAGATAGTATGTCTCAAACATACTTCTCTTAGTATACTAGAAGTTAGTATGCATCAGGATAGTGTACATACTAACTAGTAACTAATCCTCCACAGATAGTATGTCTCAGACATAATTCTCTTAGTGTACTAGAAGTTAGTATCATCAGGATAGTATAAGTACTAACTAGTAACTAATCCTCCACAGACAGTATGTCTCAAATCACATACTTCTCTTAGTATACTAGAAGTTAGTATCATCAGGATAGTATACGTACTAACTAGTAACTAATCCTCCACAGATAGTATGTCTCAAACATACTTCTCTTAGTATACTAGAAGTTAGTATGCATCAGGATAGTGTATGTACTAACTAGTAACTAATCCTCCACAGATAGTATGTCTCAGACATACTTCTCTTAGTATACTAGAAGATAGTATCATCAGGATAGTGTACGTACTAACTAGTAACTAATCCTCCACAGATAGTATGTCTCAGACATACTTCTCTTAGTATACTAGAAGTTAGTATCATCAGGATAGTGTACGTACTAACTAGTAACTAATCCTCCACAGATAGTATGTCTCAGACATACTTCTCTTAGTATACTAGAAGTTAGTATGCATCAGGATAGTGTACATACTAACTAGTAACTAATCCTCCACAGATAGTATGTCTCAAACATACTTCTCTTAGTATACTAGAAGTTAGTATGCATCAGGATAGTGTATGTACTAACTAGTAACTAATCCTCCACAGATAGTATGTCTCAAACATACTTCTCTTAGTATACTAGAAGTTAGTATCATCGGGATAGTGTACGTACTAACTAGTAACTAATCCTCCACAGATAGTATGTCTCAAACATACTTCTCTTAGTATACTAGAAGTTAGTATGCATCAGGATAGTGTACGTACTAACTAGTAACTAATCCTCCACAGATAGTATGTCTCAAATCACATACTTCTCTTAGTATACTAGAAGTTAGTATCATCAGGATAGTGTACGTACTAACTAGTAACTAATCCTCCACAGATAGTATGTCTCAAACATACTTCTCTTAGTATACTAGAAGTCAGTATGCATCAGGATAGTGTACGTACTAACTAGTAACTAATCCTCCACAGATAGTATGTCTCAAATCACATACTTCTCTTAGTATACTAGAAGTTAGTATCATCAGGGTAGTGTACGTACTAACTAGTAACTAATCCTCCACAGATAGTATGTCTCAAACAT
The DNA here is from genome assembly GCF_982586985.1 of Callionymus lyra. Classification (NCBI taxonomy): domain Eukaryota; kingdom Metazoa; phylum Chordata; class Actinopteri; order Syngnathiformes; family Callionymidae; genus Callionymus; species Callionymus lyra. Next base: position 1,283,322 of record NC_141830.1, read on the forward strand.
ACTTCTCTTAGTATACTAGAAGTTAGTATGCATCAGGATAGTGTACGTACTAACTAGTAACTAATCCCCCACAGATAGTATGTCTCAAATCACATACTTCTCTTAGTATACTAGAAGTTAGTATCATCAGGATAGTGTACGTACAAACTAGTAACTAATCCTCCACAGATAGTTTGTCTCAAACATACTTCTCTTAGTATACTAGAAGTTAGTATCATCAGGATAGTGTACGTACTAACTAGTAACTAATCCTCCACAGATAGTATGTCTCAAACATACTTCTCTTAGTATACTAGAAGTTAGTATGCATCAGGATAGTGTACGTACTAACTAGTAACTAATCCCCCACAGATAGTATGTCTCAAATCACATACTTCTCTTAGTATACTAGAAGTTAGTATGCATCAGGATAGTGTACGTACTAACTAGTAACTAATCCTCCACAGATAGTAAGTCTCAAACATACTTCTCTTAGTATACTAGAAGTTAGTATGCATCAGGATAGTGTACATACTAACTAGTAACTAATCCTCCACAGATAGTATGTCTCAAATCACATACTTCTCTTAGTATACTAGAAGTTAGTATGCATCAGGATAGTGTACGTACTAACTAGTAACTAATCCCCCACAGATAGTATGTCACAAATCACATACTTCTCTTAGTATACTAGAAGTTAGTATCATCAGGATAGTGTACGTACTAACTAGTAACTAATCCCCCACAGATAGTATGTCACAAATCACATACTTCTCTTAGTATACTAGAAGTTAGTATCATCAGGATAGTGTACGTACTAACTAGTAACTAATCCTCCACAGATAGTATGTCTCAAATCACATACTTCTCTTAGTATACTAGAAGTTAGTATCATCAGGAAAGTGTACGTACTAACTAGTAACTAATCCTCCACAGATAGTATGTCTCAAACATACTTCTCTTAGTATACTAGAAGTTAGTATGCATCAGGATAGTGTACGTACTAACTAGTAACTAATCCCCCACAGATAGTATGTCTCAAATCACATACTTCTCTTAGTATACTAGAAGTTAGTATGCATCAGGATAGTGTACGTACTAACTAGTAACTAATCCTCCACAGATAGTATGTCTCAAACATACTTCTCTTAGTATACTAGAAGTTAGTATGCATCAGGATAGTGTACGTACTAACTAGTAACTAATCCTCCACAGATAGTATGTCTCAAATCACATACTTCTCTTAGTATACTAGAAGTTAGTATGCATCAGGATAGTGTACGTACTAACTAGTAACTAATCCCCCACAGATAGTATGTCACAAATCACATACTTCTCTTAGTATACTAGAAGTTAGTATCATCAGGATAGTGTACGTACTAACTAGTAACTAATCCTCCACAGATAGTATGTCTCAAATCACATACTTCTCTTAGTATACTAGAAGTTAGTATCATCAGGATAGTGTACGTACTAACTAGTAACTAATCCTCCACAGATAGTATGTCTCAAATCACATACTTCTCTTAGTATACTAGAAGTTAGTATCATCAGGATAGTGTACGTACTAACTAGTAACTAATCCTCCACAGATAGTATGTCTCAAACATACTTCTTTTAGTATACTAGAAGTTAGTATCATCATGATAGTGTACGTACTAACTAGTAACTAATCCTCCACAGATAGTATGTCTCAAACATACTTCTCTTAGTATACTAGAAGTTAGTATCATCAGGATAGTGTACGTACTAACTAGTAACTAATCCTCCACAGATAGTTTGTCTCAAACATACTTCTCTTAGTATACTAGAAGTTAGTATCATCAGGATAGTGTACGTACTAACTAGTAACTAATCCTCCACAGATAGTATGTGTACATGTACCAGCGACGGGATTTGATGGGGAACTTATATTTGGCTGTAAATGAGTCCAACAAATCCACACCTCCCATGTACTTGTTGTAGGCACCGACAATGTAAGGCCTCTCAACTTCAAACGTAGGTTCTGTTGGCTTTTTCCCAGCGTTGAATCTTCTGCACAGGGTTCAGGTCCAGCAAAGGATGACACAAGGGTGACGGCCCTGCTGTCATACCATTTGACAGCACAGATGTTGTGATTCCCCTCCACTCTGACGTCATAGCTTCCTCCACCCCTTTTCCTTCAAGCTCTTCTCGACTTCAAGGTTACAGTTGGGTAGGCGCACCTGCCTGGCTGTTCCCACATAAGGAATTCCCCGATCAAGGAGCTTCACTAATAATGGAACACAGGTGAAGTAGTCGTCTGCATACAGTTTGTAGTTCTGACCTTCTGGAAGTGGGCCTCCATGTTTCCAGGGACCTCCATGTTTCCAGGGGCCTCCATGTTTCCAGGGACCTCCATGTTTCCAGGGATCTCCATGTTTCCAGGGACCTCCATGTTTCCAGGGACCTCCATGTTTCCAGGGACCTCCATGTTTCCAGGGGCCTCCATGTTTCCAGGGACCTCCATGTTTCCAGGGGCCTCCATGTTTCCAGGGACCTCCATGTTTCCAGGGACCTCCATGTTTCCAGGGACCTCCATGTTTCCAGGGACCTCCATGTTTCCAGGGGCCTCCATGTTTCCAGGGGCCTCCATGTTTCCAGGGGCCTCCATGTTTCCAGGGGCCTCCATGTTTCCAGGGACCTCCATGTTTCCAGGGACCTCCATGTTTCCAGGGACCTCCATGTTTCCAGGGGCCTCCATGTTTCCGTAGTAGTGTACGTACTAACTAGTAACTAATCCTCCACAGATAGTATGTCTCAAACATACTTCTCTTAGTATACTAGAAGTTAGTATGCATCAGGATAGTGTACGTACTAACTAGTAACTAATCCTCCACAGATAGTATGTCTCAAACATACTTCTCTTAGTATACTAGAAGTTAGTATCATCAGGATAGTGTACGTACTAACTAGTAACTAATCCTCCACAGATAGTATGTCTCAAACATACTTCTCTTAGTATACTAGAAGTTAGTATCATCAGGATAGTGTACGTACTAACTAGTAACTAATCCTCCACAGACAGTATGTCTCAAATCACATACTTCTCTTAGTATACTAGAAGTTAGTATGCATCAGGATAGTGTACGTACTAACTAGTAACTAATCCTCCACAGATAGTATGTCTCAAATCACATACTTCTCTTAGTATACTAGAAGTTAGTATGCATCAGGATAGTGTACGTACTAACTAGTAACTAATCCTCCACAGATAGTATGTCTCAGACATACTTCTCTTAGTATACTAGAAGTTAGTATCATCAGGATAGTGTACGTACTAACTAGTAACTAATCCTCCACAGATAGTAAGTCTCAAATCACATACTTCTCTTAGTATACTAGAAGTTAGTATCATCAGGATAGTGTACGTACTAACTAGTAACTAATCCTCCACAGATAGTATGTCTCAGACATACTTCTCTTAGTATACTAGAAGTTAGTATGCATCAGGATAGTGTACATACTAACTAGTAACTAATCCTCCACAGATAGTATGTCTCAGACATACTTCTCTTAGTGTACTAGAAGTTAGTATCATCAGGATAGTATAAGTACTAACTAGTAACTAATCCTCCACAGACAGTATGTCTCAAATCACATACTTCTCTTAGTATACTAGAAGTTAGTATCATCAGGATAGTATACGTACTAACTAGTAACTAATCCTCCACAGATAGTATGTCTCAAACATACTTCTCTTAGTATACTAGAAGTTAGTATCATCAGGATAGTGTACGTACTAACTAGTAACTAATCCTCCACAGATAGTATGTCTCAAACATACTTCTCTTAGTATACTAGAAGTTAGTATCATCAGGATAGTGTACGTACTAACTAGTAACTAATCCTCCACAGACAGTATGTCTCAAATCACATACTTCTCTTAGTATACTAGAAGTTAGTATGCATCAGGATAGTGTACGTACTAACTAGTAACTAATCCTCCACAGATAGTATGTCTCAAATCACATACTTCTCTTAGTATACTAGAAGTTAGTATGCATCAGGATAGTGTACGTACTAACTAGTAACTAATCCTCCACAGATAGTATGTCTCAGACATACTTCTCTTAGTATACTAGAAGTTAGTATCATCAGGATAGTGTACGTACTAACTAGTAACTAATCCTCCACAGATAGTAAGTCTCAAATCACATACTTCTCTTAGTATACTAGAAGTTAGTATCATCAGGATAGTGTACGTACTAACTAGTAACTAATCCTCCACAGATAGTATGTCTCAGACATACTTCTCTTAGTATACTAGAAGTTAGTATGCATCAGGATAGTGTACATACTAACTAGTAACTAATCCTCCACAGATAGTATGTCTCAGACATACTTCTCTTAGTGTACTAGAAGTTAGTATCATCAGGATAGTATAAGTACTAACTAGTAACTAATCCTCCACAGACAGTATGTCTCAAATCACATACTTCTCTTAGTATACTAGAAGTTAGTATCATCAGGATAGTATACGTACTAACTAGTAACTAATCCTCCACAGATAGTAAGTCTCAAATCACATACTTCTCTTAGTATACTAGAAGTTAGTATCATCAGGATAGTGTACGTACTAACTAGTAACTAATCCTCCACAGATAGTAAGTCTCAAATCACATACTTCTCTTAGTATACTAGAAGTTAGTATCATCAGGATAGTGTACGTACTAACTAGTAACTAATCCTCCACAGATAGTATGTCTCAGACATACTTCTCTTAGTATACTAGAAGTTAGTATGCATCAGGATAGTGTACATACTAACTAGTAACTAATCCTCCACAGATAGTATGTCTCAGACATACTTCTCTTAGTGTACTAGAAGTTAGTATCATCAGGATAGTATAAGTACTAACTAGTAACTAATCCTCCACAGACAGTACGTCTCAAATCACATACTTCTCTTAGTATACTAGAAGTTAGTATCATCAGGATAGTATACGTACTAACTAGTAACTAATCCTCCACAGACAGTATGTCTCAAATCACATACTTCTCTTAGTATACTAGAAGTTAGTATCATCAGGATAGTGTACGTACTAACTAGTAACTAATCCTCCACAAATAGTATGTCTCAAACATACTTCTCTTAGTATACTAGAAGTTAGTATGCATCAGGATAGTATACGTACTAACTAGTAACTAATCCTCCACAGATAGTATGTCTCAAACATACTTCTCTTAGTATACTAGAAGTTAGTATCATCAGGATAGTGTACGTACTAACTAGTAACTAATCCTCCACAGATAGTATGTCTCAAACATACTTCTCTTAGTATACTAGAAGTTAGTATCATCAGGGTAGTGTACGTACTAACTAGTAACTAATCCTCCACAGATAGTATGTCTCAAACATACTTCTCTTAGTATACTAGAAGTTAGTATCATCAGGATAGTATACGTACTAACTAGTAACTAATCCTCCACAGATAGTATGTCTCAAACATACTTCTCTTAGTATACTAGAAGTTAGTATCATCAGGATAGTGTACGTACTAACTAGTAACTAATCCTCCACAGATAGTATGTCTCAAACATACTTCTCTTAGTATACTAGAAGTTAGTATCATCAGGATAGTGTACGTACTAACTAGTAACTAATCCTCCACAGATACTTTGTCTCAAACATACTTCTCTTAGTATACTAGAAGTTAGTATCATCAGGATAGTGTACGTACTAACTAGTAACTAATCCTCCACAGATAGTATGTCTCAAATCACATACTTCTCTTAGTATACTAGAAGTTAGTATGCATCAGGATAGTGTACGTACCAACTAGTAACTAATCCTCCACAGATAGTTTGTCTCAAATCAAACTCTGCTGCTACACACTAACAGGAAACGACGCGACAGTTTCTTCTTCTACTACTATTTAACGATGGTTTCAACCAGCTGTAGGAACACTAGCGCCACCTGCTGGCAGCACGTTTGGTAAGTTTGGAAAAAGAAATAAAGAAAAAATATGAGAATCGGAATATTGACGAGATATTTATATATTATATATATATTTATTTACTGCGATTTATTGATCGAGTTACTGCGACGTTATTGATCGTGTTACTGCGACGTTATTGATCGTGTTGCTGCGACGTTATTGATCGTGTTACTGCGACGTTATTGATCGTGTTACTGCGACTTTATTGATCGAGTTACTGCGACGTTATTGATCGTGTTACTGCGACGTTATTGATGGAGTTACTGCGACGTTATTGATCGAGTTACTGCGGCGTTATTGATCGTGTTACTGCAACATTATTGATAGTGTTACTGCGACATTATTGATCGAGTTACCGCGACGTTATTGATCGTGTTACTGCGACGTTATTGATCGAGTTACCGCGACTTTATTGATCGAGTTACTGCGACGTTATTGATCGCTGTTACTGCGACGTTATTGATGGAGTTACTGCGACGTTATTGATCGAGTTACTGCGGCGTTATTGATCGAGTTACTGCGACGTTATTGATCGAGTTACTGCGACGTTATTGATCGTGTTACTGCGACTTTATTGATCGAGTTACTGCGACGTTATTGATCGTGTTACTGCGACGTTATTGATCGAGTTACCGCGACTTTATTGATCGAGTTACTGCGACGTTATTGATCGCTGTTACTGCGACGTTATTGATGGAGTTACTGCGACGTTATTGATCGAGTTACTGCGGCGTTATTGATCGAGTTACTGCGACGTTATTGATCGAGTTACTGCGACGTTATTGATCGAGTTACTGCGACGTTATTGATCGAGTTACTGCGGCGTTATTGATCGAGTTACTGCGGCGTTATTGATCGAGTTACTGCGGCGTTATTGATCGCGTTACTGCGACGTTATTGATCGAGTTACTGCGACGTTATTGATCGAGTTACTGCGACGTTATTGATCGAGTTACTGCAGCGTTATTGATCGTGTTACTGCGACGTTATTGATCGAGTTACTGATCGTGTTGCTGCGACATTATTGATCGTGTTACTGCGACGTTATTGATCGTGTTACTGCGACGTTATTGATCGTGTTACTGCGACTTTATTGATCGTGTTACTGCGACGTTATAGATCGTGTTACTGCGACGTTATTTATCGTGTTAATGCGACGTTATTGATCGAGTTACTGCGACGTTATTGATCGTTTTACTGCGACTTTATTGATCGTGTTACTGCGACTTTATTGATCGTGTTACTGCGACTTTATTGATCTAGTTACTGCGACGTTATTGATCGTGTTACTGCGACTTTATTGATCGTGTTACTGCGACGTTATTGATCGAGTTACTGCGACTTTATTGATCGTGTTACTGCGACTTTATTGATCGAGTTACTGCAACGTTATTGATCGAGTTACTGCGACGTTATTGATCGAGTTACTGCGACGTTATTGATCGAGTTACTGCAACGTTATTGATCGAGTTACTGCAGCGTTATTGATCGTGTTACTGCGACGTTATTGATCGAGTTACTGATCGTGTTGCTGCGACATTATTGATCGTGTTACTGCGACGTTATTGATCGTGTTACTGCGACGTTATTGATCGTGTTACTGCGACTTTATTGATCGTGTTACTGCGACGTTATAGATCGTGTTACTGCGACGTTATTTATCGTGTTACTGCGACGTTATTGATCGTGTTAATGCGACGTTATTGATCGAGTTACTGCGACGTTATTGATCGTTTTACTGCGACTTTATTGATCGTGTTACTGCGACTTTATTGATCGTGTTACTGCGACTTTATTGATCGTGTTACTGCGACGTTATTGATCGAGTTACTGCGACTTTATTGATCGTGTTACTGCGACGTTATTGATCGAGTTACTGCGACTTTATTGATCGTGTTACTGCGACGTTATTGATCGTGTTACTGCGACGTTATTGATCGTGTTACTGCGACTTTATTGATCGTGTTACTGCGACGTTATTGATCGAGTTACTGCGACTTTATTGATCGTGTTACTGCGACTTTATTGATCGAGTTACTGCAACGTTATTGATCGAGTTACTGCGACGTTATTGATCGTGTTACTGCGACGTTGTTGATCGTGTTACTGCGACTTTTTTGATCGTGTTACTGCGACGTTATTGATCGTGTTACTGCGACGTTATTGATCGTGTTACTGCGACTTTATTGATCGTGTTACTGCGACGTTATTGATCGTGTTACTGCGACGTTATTGATCGTGTTACTGCGACGTTATTGATTGTGTTACTGCGACGTTATTGATCGTGTTACTGCGACGTTATTGATCTTGTTACTGCGACTTTATTGATCGTGTTACTGCGACGTTATTGATCGTGTTACTGCGACGTTATTGATCGTGTTACTGCGACGTTATTGATCGTGTTACTGCGACTTTATTGATCGTGTTACTGCGACGTTATTGATCGTGTTACTGCGACGTTATTGATTGAGTTACTGCGACGTTATTGATCGTGTTACTGCGACTTTATTGATCGTGTTACTGCGACGTTATTGATCGTGTTACTGCGACGTTATTGATCGTGTTGCTGCGACGTTATTGATCGTGTTACTGCGACTTTATTGATCGTGTGACTGCGACATTATTGATCGAGTCACTGCGACATTATTGATCGAGTTACTGCGACGTTATTGATCGCGTTACTGCGACTTTATTGATCGCGTTACTGCGACTTTATTGATCGTGTTACTGCGACGTTATTGATCGTGTTGCTGCGACGTTATTGATCGAGTCACTGCGACGTTATTGATCGTGTAACTGCGACATTATTGATCGTGTTACTGCGACGTTATTGATCGTGTTACTGCGACGTTATTGATCGAGTTACCGCGACTTTATTGATCGAGTTACTGCGACGTTATTGATCGCTGTTACTGCGACGTTATTGATGGAGTTACTGCGACGTTATTGATCGAGTTACTGCGGCGTTATTGATCGAGTTACTGCGACGTTATTGATCGAGTTACTGCGACGTTATTGATCGAGTTACTGCGACGTTATTGATCGAGTTACTGCGGCGTTATTGATCGAGTTACTGCGGCGTTATTGATCGAGTTACTGCGGCGTTATTGATCGCGTTACTGCGACGTTATTGATCGAGTTACTGCGACGTTATTGATCGAGTTACTGCGACGTTATTGATCGAGTTACTGCAGCGTTATTGATCGTGTTACTGCGACGTTATTGATCGAGTTACTGATCGTGTTGCTGCGACATTATTGATCGTGTTACTGCGACGTTATTGATCGTGTTACTGCGACGTTATTGATCGTGTTACTGCGACTTTATTGATCGTGTTACTGCGACGTTATAGATCGTGTTACTGCGACGTTATTTATCGTGTTAATGCGACGTTATTGATCGAGTTACTGCGACGTTATTGATCGTTTTACTGCGACTTTATTGATCGTGTTACTGCGACTTTATTGATCGTGTTACTGCGACTTTATTGATCTAGTTACTGCGACGTTATTGATCGTGTTACTGCGACTTTATTGATCGTGTTACTGCGACGTTATTGATCGAGTTACTGCGACTTTATTGATCGTGTTACTGCGACTTTATTGATCGAGTTACTGCAACGTTATTGATCGAGTTACTGCGACGTTATTGATCGAGTTACTGCGACGTTATTGATCGAGTTACTGCAACGTTATTGATCGAGTTACTGCAGCGTTATTGATCGTGTTACTGCGACGTTATTGATCGAGTTACTGATCGTGTTGCTGCGACATTATTGATCGTGTTACTGCGACGTTATTGATCGTGTTACTGCGACGTTATTGATCGTGTTACTGCGACTTTATTGATCGTGTTACTGCGACGTTATAGATCGTGTTACTGCGACGTTATTTATCGTGTTACTGCGACGTTATTGATCGTGTTAATGCGACGTTATTGATCGAGTTACTGCGACGTTATTGATCGTTTTACTGCGACTTTATTGATCGTGTTACTGCGACTTTATTGATCGTGTTACTGCGACTTTATTGATCGTGTTACTGCGACGTTATTGATCGAGTTACTGCGACTTTATTGATCGTGTTACTGCGACGTTATTGATCGAGTTACTGCGACTTTATTGATCGTGTTACTGCGACGTTATTGATCGTGTTACTGCGACGTTATTGATCGTGTTACTGCGACTTTATTGATCGTGTTACTGCGACGTTATTGATCGAGTTACTGCGACTTTATTGATCGTGTTACTGCGACTTTATTGATCGAGTTACTGCAACGTTATTGATCGAGTTACTGCGACGTTATTGATCGTGTTACTGCGACGTTGTTGATCGTGTTACTGCGACTTTTTTGATCGTGTTACTGCGACGTTATTGATCGTGTTACTGCGACGTTATTGATCGTGTTACTGCGACTTTATTGATCGTGTTACTGCGACGTTATTGATCGTGTTACTGCGACGTTATTGATCGTGTTACTGCGACGTTATTGATCGTGTTACTGCGACGTTATTGATCGTGTTACTGCGACGTTATTGATCTTGTTACTGCGACGTTATTGATCGTGTTACTGCGACGTTATTGATCGTGTTACTGCGACGTTATTGATCGTGTTACTGCGACGTTATTGATCGTGTTACTGCGACTTTATTGATCGTGTTACTGCGACGTTATTGATCGTGTTACTGCGACGTTATTGATTGAGTTACTGCGACGTTATTGATCGTGTTACTGCGACTTTATTGATCGTGTTACTGCGACGTTATTGATCGTGTTACTGCGACGTTATTGATCGAGTTACTGCGACGTTATTGATCGTGTTACTGCAACGTTATTGATCGTGTTGCTGCGACGTTATTGATCGTGTTACTGCGACTTTATTGATCGTGTTACTGCGATGTTATTGATCGTGTTACTGCGACTTTATTGATCGTGTTACTGCGACATTATTGATCGTGTTACTGCGACGTTATTGATCGTGTTGCTGCGACGTTATTGATCGTGTTACTGCGACTTTATTGATCGTGTGACTGCGACATTATTGATCGAGTCACTGCGACATTATTGATCGAGTTACTGCGACGTTATTGATCGCGTTACTGCGACTTTATTGATCGCGTTACTGCGACTTTATTGATCGTGTTACTGCGACGTTATTGATCGTGTTGCTGCGACGTTATTGATCGAGTCACTGCGACGTTATTGATCGTGTAACTGCGACATTATTGATCGTGTTACTGCGACGTTATTGATCGTGTTACTGCGACGTTATTGATCGAGTTACTGCGACTTTATTGATCGTGTGACTGCGACGTTATTGATCGTGTTACTGCGACTTTATTGATCGTGTGACTGCGACATTATTGATCGAGTTACTGCAACGTTGTTGATCGTGTTACTGCGACGTTATTGATCGTGTTACTGCGACATTATTGATCGTGTTACTGCGACGTTATTGATCGTGTTACTGCGACGTTATTGATCGAGTTACTGCGACTTTATTGATCGTGTTACTGCGACGTTATTGATCGAGTTACTGCGACGTTATTGATCGTGTTACTGCGACGTTATTGATCGTGTTACTGCGACGTTATTGATCGAGTCAGTGCGACGTTATTGATCGTGTTACTGCGACGTTATTGATCGAGTCACTGCGACGTTATTGATCGTGTTGCTGCGACGTTATTGATCGTGTTGCTGCGACGTTATTGATCGTGTTACTGCGACGTTATTGATCGAGTCACTGCGACGTTATTCATCGTGTTACTGCGACGTTATTGATCGAGTTACTGCGACGTTATTGATCGAGTTACTGCGGCGTTATTGATCGAGTCACTGCGACATTATTGATCGAGTCACTGCGACGTTATTGATCTCTTGGATCCTTCAAGACGACTCTAGACGAACCTCAGATCAGCGACGGTCGGTTTGATGGCAGCACGATCTGGACTCGATCAAGGTCATGAACCTCGTCCTTCGAGGCGACGATAACGCCGACGAACTCGTGGTCAACCGTCTCGCACGTGGACACGACACAGTCACAGCTTCGACAGACTTTAATGAGACGCTGACATCTGAAGGTTAAAAAACGAGAACCTGGAGACGACTCGCTCGACCAGACGACCAACGATGTCCTCGGCGTCGGCGAATGGATGGAGGTCTCTTGAAGAAGATCAGGAGGGCGCGAGGTCACGACCCCTACTGAGCGTGCTCAGTAAGACAACAGGTAATACAATGACATTAAAAATCGTTTTCGACATTTCGTGATCGACTCGCCGTCGCATGATTCGCTCGTTCGATGCGTGCTGGCGTTTTGTTCGTCGCTCGGCAGAACCAGCTCCGGTCACCGTGACGACCCCGGGTCGGGATCGATTGGACCAGGAAGGGGTTAAAGTTCAGAGAGCTCCCCCTGGTGGAGCAGGTCGGTGCATGTCACACGCAAAAGTCTTTCTCCGCCTTTAAAACATAGCGATATGTTTACACAGAAGACCGCATCACAGGTCGAGGAGGTCCAGGAGGTCCAGGAGGTCCAGGAGGTCCAGGAGGTCCAGGAGGTCCCGGGTCAGACGTGAACCTTCAGCAGAGACTTGAGGTGGACGCTCATGCGCTCCGGACCGGGCCTGCTCAGCGGACTCTCGTCGTCCACCCAGCGCCTCGGGGGCTTCGGCAGGAGGCTCGGCGAGGGCGGCTCGCTGAACTTGGCTCCGGCGTAGACCTTCTCCGCGACCTTCAGGAGCTCCGGACCGAGGTCAGGAGGCCGCGGCGCTCGCTGACACGCGCCCTGGTCGTCTCCGAGGTGCAGCCGCCCGGCCTGGACCTGCTGACCCGCCATGGACCGAACACACCTGGACCCGAGAGCCTGGAGAGTCGTTGGACCGAGTTTGTCAACAAGAAACATTTCACTGTGTGTGTGTGTGTGTGTGTGTGTGTGTGTGTGTGTGTGTGTGTGTGTGTGCGTGTGTTTCATACAAACACACACATTTCACACAATATTCATACAAACACAATATTCACACAAATACACGTTTCATACAAACACACACAATTCACACAAACACACACAATTCATACAAACACACAATTCATACAAACATACACAATTCACACAAACACACACAATTCACACAAACATACAGAATTCACACAAACACACACAAACACACACAAACATACACAATTCACACAAACACACACAATTCATACAAACACACACAATTCACACAAACACACACAAACATACACAATTCACACAAACACATACAAACACACACAATTCACACACAAACACACACAATTCACACACAAACACACACAATTCACACACACAATTCATACAAACACACGCAATTCACACAATTCATACAAACACACACAATTCATACAAACACACATACTTAACACAAACACACACAATTCATACAAACGCACGCAATTCACACAATTCATACAAACACACACAATTCACACAAACACACATAATTCATACAAACACACACAATTCACACAAACACACGCAATTCACACAAACACACACAATTCACACATAATTCACACAAACACAGACATTTCATACAGACACACACAATTCACACACAATTCACACAAACACACACAATTCATACAAACACAGACATTTCATACAAACACACACAATTCACAAACAATTCACACAAACACACACAATTCATATAAACACACACAATTCACACACAATTCACACAAACACAGACATTTTACACAAACACACACAATTCATACAAACACAGAAATTTCATACAAACACACAATTCACACAAACACACACAATTCATACAAACACAGACATTTCATACAAACACAGACATTTCATACAAACACACACAATTCACACACAATTCACACAAACACACACAATTCATACAAACACACACAATTCACACAAACACAGACATTTCACACAAACACACACAATTCACACAAACACACACAATTCATACAAACACACACAATTCACACAAACACACACAATTCATACAAACACACACATTTCACACAAACACACACAATTCACACACATTTCACACAAACACACACACTTCATACAAACACACACACTTCATACAAACACACACAATTCATACAAACACACACAATTCACACAAACACACACAATTCATACAAACACACACAATTCATACAAAAACACACACTTCATACAAACACACACACTTCATACAAACACACACAATTCATACAAACACACACAATTCATACAAACACACACAATTCATACAAACACACACAATTCATACAAACACACACACTTCATACAAACACACACAATTCATACAAACACAGACATTTCATACAAACACAGACATTTCATACAAACACAATTCATACAAACACACACAATTCACACAAACACACACAATTCATACAAACATACACAATTCATACAAACACACACAATTCACACACACACACACAAACACACACAATTCATACAAACACAGACATTTCATACAAACACACACAATTCACACACAATTCACACAAACACACGCAATTCACACAAACACAGACATTTCATACAAACACACACAATTCACACACAATTCACACAAACACACACACAAACACAAACACACACACAAACACACACAATTCACACACAATTCATACAAACACAGACATTTCATACAAACACACACAATTCACACACAATTCACACAAACACACACAATTCATACAAACACAGACATTTCATACAAACACACACAATTCACACAAACAGACACAATTCATACAAACACACACAATTCACACAAACACACACAATTCATACAAACACAGACATTTCATACAAACACACACAATTCACACAAACACACACAATTCATACAAACACAGACATTTCACACAAACACACACAATTCACACAAACACACACAATTCATACAAACACAGACATTTCACACAAACACACACAATTCACACAAACACACACAATTCATATAAACACACACAATTCACACAAACACACACAATTCATACAAACACAGACATTTCATACAAACACACACAATTCACACAAACACACACAATTCACACACACAATTCATAAAAACACACACAATTCATACAAACACACACAATTCACACAAACACACACAATTCATACAAACACACACAATTCACACAAACACACACAATTCATACAAACACACACAATTCATACAAACACAGACAATTCACACAAACACACATAATTCACACAAACACAGACATTTTACACAAACACACACAATTCATACAAACACAGACATTTCATACAAACACAGACATTTCATACAAACACACACAATTCACACACAATTCACACAAACACACACAATTCACACAAACACACACAATTCATACAAACACAGACATTTCATACAAACACACACAATTCACACAAACACACACAATTCATACAAACACAGACATTTTACACAAACACACACAATTCATACAAACACAGACATTTCATACAAACACACACAATTCACACACAATTCACACAAACACAGACATTTCACACAAACACACACAATTCACACGAACACACACAATTCATACAAACACACACACTTCATACAAACACACACAATTCACACAAACACACACAATTCATACAAACACACACAATTCACACAAACACACACAATTCATACAAACACACACACTTCACACAAACACACACAAACACACACAATAACATTAAACACGGTTACCTCTTTCTTACTTCCGGGTCTGACGTCACGCAGCGCAGCAAGAACCACGAACACCGGGCCTCTGGTCCTCATGACGTCATCGCTGTGCGTGGCGTCTAGCATGGCTGCAGGGACAACAGGTCCGGTCTCTGCTCAGAAGTCTGGACCCAAAGTCCCGCTCGACCTGAACCGTGAAGCGAGACCCTCACGTACACAAGTCAAGCGCAGCTTCCGGTCGGTTTTTCAACGTAAGACGAAGGTTTCCTTAAAGTCTCCCGCCTGCCGCTCAAGTTCTTTTAAAGCTGCTTCTTTTATTTAAAGCTGCTTCTAAGATTATTCTTCTAACTTCACTCTCTGGTTCAACTCCCGGCGTTTGGTTTGAACCGAACGACTGCGTTCACGCAACTTCCGGTGTTGTTCTCGTGCGCTTCACTAAAGCTCATTTCCGGTTCCTGTTCCAAGTAAACAAGTTCACGTGTGACGTAGAATCTTCTTTAAATGTCGTCAGACATGAAAGTTGAGCCTTTTTCTATTTTGACTTTAACTATAAATGTTTTCATAGCATTAAAATCTGACCAACAATAAAATCTCCAGCTGCGTTATTTATTTGAACAAATCCAGTGTAAATTAAATGTGTAAATAAATGACCAAATTGTCCAAACTGAATGGGTTAGTTTAGGTTGGTTAGGTTAGGTTGGTTAGGTTAGGTTAGGTTGGTTAGGTTAGGTTAGGTTGGTTAGGTTAGGTTAGTTTAGGTTGGTTAGGTTAGGTTAGTTTAGGTTGGTTAGGTTAGGTTGGTTAGGTTAGTTTAGGTTGGTTAGGTTAGTTTGGTTAGGTTACGTTGGTTAGGTTAGGTTAGGTTGGTTAGGTTAGTTTAGGTTGGTTAGGTTAGTTTGGTTAGGTTACGTTGGTTAGGTTAGGTTAGGTTGGTTAGGTTAGTTTAGGTTGGTTAGGTTAGGTTGGTTAGGTTAGTTTAGGTTGGTTAGGTTAGGTTGTTAGGTTAGTTTAGGTTGGTTAGGTTAGGTTGGTTAGGTTAGTTTAGGTTGGTTAGGTTAGTTTGGTTAGGTTACGTTGGTTAGGTTAGGTTAGGTTGGTTAGGTTAGGTTAGGTTGGTTAGGTTAGTTTAGGTTGGTTAGGTTAGGTTAGGTTGGTTAGGTTAGGTTAGGTTGGTTAGGTTAGTTTAGGTTGGTTAGGTTAGGTTGGTTAGGTTAGGTTAGGTTGGTTAGGTTGGTTAGGTTAGGTTGGTTGGTTAGGTTGGTTAGGTTAGGTTGGTTAGGTTAGTTTAGGTTGGTTAGGTTAGGTTGGTTAGGTTAGGTTAGGTTGGTTAGGTTGGTTAGGTTAGGTTGGTTAGGTTAGTTTAGGTTGGTTAGGTTAGGTTGGTTAGGTTAGGTTGTTATGTTAGTTTAGTCATAACAAGTTTAGTCTATTTATTTAGTTTATTCTTAACTTATTTATATTTATACTTTATATACATTCATTGTTATACGCAATATTTAAATATTATGTATTTATTCTATTTATAACATATTAGCACTATTCTTAACTTATTTATATTTATACTTTATATACATTCATTGTTATACGCAATATTTAAATATTATGTATTTATTCTATTTATAACATATTAGCACTATTCTTAACTTATTTATATTTATACTTTATATACATTCATTATTATACGAAATATTTAAATATTATGTATTTATTCTATTTATAACATATTAGCACTATTCTTAACTTATTTATATTTATACTTTATATACATTCATTGTTATATGCAATATTTAAATATTATGTATTTATTCTATTTATAACATATTAGCACTATTCTTAACTTATTTATATTTATACTTTATATACATTCATTATTATACGCAATATTTAAATATTATGTATTTATTCTATTTATAACATATTAGCACTATTCTTAACTTATTTATATTTATACTTTATATACATTCATTATTATATGCAATATTTAAAGTATTATGTATTTATTCTATTTATAACATATTAGCACTATTCTTAACTTATTTATATTTATACTTTATATACATTCATTGTTATACGCAATATTTAAATATTATGTATTTATTCTATTTATAACATATAAGCACTATTCTTAACTTATTTATATTTATACTTTATATACATTCATTATTATACGCAATATTTAAATATTATGTATTTATTCTATTTATAACATATTAGCACTATTCTTAGCTTATTTATATTTATACTTTATATACATTCATTATTATATGCAATATTTAAATATTATGTATTTATTCTATTTATAACATATTAGCACTATTCTTAACTTATTTATATTTATACTTTATATGCATTCATTATTATACGCAATATTTAAATATTATGTATTTATTCTATTTATAACATATTAGCACTATTCTTAACTTATTTATATTTATACTTTATCTACATTCATTATTATACGCAATATTTAAATATTATGTATTTATTCTATTTATAACATATTAGCACTATTCTTAACTTATTTATATTTATACTTTATCTACATTCATTATTATATGCAATATTTAAATATTATGTATTTATTCTATTTATAACATATTAGCACTATTCTTAACTTATTTATATTTATACTTTATATACATTCATTATTATACGCAATATTTAAATATTATGTATTTATTCTATTTATAATATATTAACACTATTCTTAACTTATTTATATTTATACTTTATATACATTCATTATTATACGCAATATTTAAATATTATGTATTTATTCTATTTATAACATATTAGCACTATTCTTAACTTATTTATATTTATACTTTATATACATTCATTGTTATACGCAATATTTAAATATTATGTATTTATTCTATTTATAACATATTAGCACTATTCTTAACTTATTTATATTTATACTTTATATACATTCATTATTATACGCAATATTTAAATATTATGTATTTATTCTATTTATAAAATATTAGCACTATTCTTAACTTATTTATATTTATACTTTATATACATTCATTATTATACACAATATTTAAATATTATGTATTTATTCTATTTATAACATATTAGCACTATTCTTAACTTATTTATATTTATACTTTATATACATTCATTATTATACGCAATATTTAAATATTATGTATTTATTCTATTTATAATATATTAACACTATTCTTAACTTATTTATATTTATACTTTATATACATTCATTATTATACGCAATATTTAAAGTATTATGTATTTATTCTATTTATAACATATTAGCACTATTCTTAACTTATTTATATTTATACTTTATATACATTCATTATTATACGCAATATTTAAATATTATGTATTTATTCTATTTATAACATATTAGCACTATTCTTAACTTATTTATATTTATACTTTATATACATTCATTATTATACGCAATATTTAAATATTATGTATTTATTCTATTTATAACATATTAGCACTATTCTTAACTTATTTATATTTATACTTTATATACATTCATTATTATACGCAATATTTAAATATTATGTATTTATTCTATTTATAACATATTAGCACTATTCTTAACTTATTTATATTTATACTTTATATACATTCATTATTATACACAATATTTAAATATTATGTATTTATTCTATTTATAACATATTAGCACTATTCTTAACTTATTTATATTTATACTTTATATACATTCATTATTATACGCAATATTTAAATAGTATGTATTTATTCTATTTATAACATATTAGCACTATTCTTAACTTATTTATATTTATACTTTATATACATTCATTGTTATACGCAATATTTAAATATTATGTATTTATTCTATTTATAACATATTAGCACTATTCTTAACTTATTTATATTTATACTTTATATACATTCATTATTATACGCAATATTTAAATATTATGTATTTATTCTATTTATAATATATTAACACTATTCTTAACTTATTTATATTTATACTTTATATACATTCATTATTATACGCAATATTTAAAGTATTATGTATTTATTCTATTTATAACATATTAGCACTATTCTTAACTTATTTATATTTATACTTTATATACATTCATTATTATACGCAATATTTAAATATTATGTATTTATTCTATTTATAACATATTAGCACTATTCTTAACTTATTTATATTTATACTTTATATACATTCATTATTATACGCAATATTTAAATATTATGTATTTATTCTATTTATAACATATTAGCACTATTCTTAACTTATTTATATTTATACTTTATATACATTCATTATTATACGCAATATTTAAATATTATGTATTTATTCTATTTATAACATATTAGCACTATTCTTAACTTATTTATATTTATACTTTATATACATTCATTATTATACGCAATATTTAAATATTATGTATTTATTCTATTTATAACATATTAGCACTATTCTTAACTTATTTATATTTATACTTTATATACATTCATTATTATACGCAATATTTAAATATTATGTATTTATTCTATTTATAAAATATTAGCACTATTCTTAACTTATTTATATTTATACTTTATATACATTCATTATTATACACAATATTTAAATATTATGTATTTATTCTATTTATAACATATTAGCACTATTCTTAACTTATTTATATTTATACTTTATCTACATTCATTATTATACGCAATATTTAAAGTATTATGTATTTATTCTATTTATAACATATTAGCACTATTCTTAACTTATTTATATTTATACTTTATATACATTCATTATTATACGCAATATTTAAAGTATTATGTATTTATTCTATTTATAACATATTAGCACTATTCTTAACTTATTTATATTTATACTTTATATACATTCATTATTATATGCAATATTTAAATATTATGTATTTATTCTATTTATAACATATTAGCACTATTCTTAACTTATTTATATTTATACTTTATATACATTCATTATTATACGCAATATTTAAATATTATGTATTTATTCTATTTATAACATATTAGCACTATTCTTAACTTATTTATATTTATACTTTATATACATTCATTATTATACGCAATATTTAAATATTATGTATTTATTCTATTTATAAAATATTAGCACTATTCTTAACTTATTTATATTTATACTTTATATACATTCATTATTATACACAATATTTAAATATTATGTATTTATTCTATTTATAACATATTAGCACTATTCTTAACTTATTTATATTTATACTTTATCTACATTCATTATTATACGCAATATTTAAATATTATGTATTTATTCTATTTATAACATATTAGCACTATTCTTAACTTATTTATATTTATACTTTATATACATTCATTATTATACGCAATATTTAAATATTATGTATTTATTCTATTTATAACATATTAGCACTATTCTTAACTTATTTATATTTATACTTTATATACATTCATTATTAAACGCAATATTTAAATATTATGTATTTATTCTATTTATAACATATTAGCACTATTCTTAACTTATTTATATTTATACTTTATATACATTCATTATTAAACGCAATATTTAAATATTATGTATTTATTCTATTTATAACATATTAGCACTATTCTTAACTTATTTATATTTATACTTTATATACATTCATTATTAAACGCAATATTTAAATATTATGTATTTATTCTATTTATAACATATTAGCACTATTCTTAACTTATTTATATTTATACTTTATATACATTCATTATTATACGCAATATTTAAATATTATGTATTTATTCTATTTATAACATATTAGCACTATTCTTAACTTATTTATATTTATACTTTATATACATTCATTATTAAACGCAATATTTAAATATTATGTATTTATTCTATTTATAACATATTAGCACTATTCTTAACTTATTTATATTTATACTTTATATACATTCATTATTAAACGCAATATTTAAATATTATGTATTTCTTCTATTTATAACATATTAGCACTATTCTTAACTCATTTATATTTATACTTTATATACATTCATTGTTATACGCAATATTTAAATATTATGTATTTATTCTATTTATAACATATTAGTACTATTCTTAACTTATTTATATTTATACTTTATATACATTCATTATTAAACGCAATATTTAAATATTATGTATTTATTCTATTTATAACATATTAGCACTATTCTTAACTCATTTATATTTATACTTTATATACATTCATTGTTATACGCAATATTTAAATATTATGTATTTATTCTATTTATAACATATTAGCATTATTCTTAACTTATTTATATTTATACTTTATATACATTCATTATTATACGCAATATTTAAATATTATGTATTTATTCTATTTATAACATATTAGCACTATTCTTAACTTATTTATATTTATACTTTATATACATTCATTATTATACGCAATATTTAAAGTATTATGTATTTATTCTATTTATAACATATTAGCACTATTCTTAACTTATTTATATTTATACTTTATATACATTCATTATTATACGCAATATTTAAATATTATGTATTTATTCTATTTATAACATATTAGCACTATTCTTAACTTATTTATATTTATACTTTATCTACATTCATTATTATACGCAATATTTAAAGTATTATGTATTTATTCTATTTATAACATATTAGCACTATTCTTAACTTATTTATATTTATACTTTATATACATTCATTATTATACGCAATATTTAAAATGTTATTTATTTATTCTGTTTATACTATATTGCACTATTTTTTAACTTATTAATATTAATATTTATTTTTAACGGTTGCCAAGCAACGGAATGTCTGCCAGTTTCACGGTGTTTTCTGTACGATGACAATAAAAGAAAGTTTTAAAGTGTAATTAGACGGAACATTAGAAACGTGAGATAAGGTACAACTTTATTGATGTATATACAGTATGTATATATATATATATTTATAGATGTTGACAAACGTTGAATCATTTGCATCAAGTATTTACATCGACAAACCAAAGTTAAATCCAAATAAAGCCTCCCGAGTTAGCGAAGCAGTTAGAGGGCAGAGCACCAAATGACGTAGAACCCCTGAGTTATCATCATAATCCCAGGTTCTACGAATTTGAGTTTTAAGTTGGAGGAAGTGCGGCGGGTGTTTCCCGCCTTTATAGGGAGTGGACTGCCCCCTGCTGGGTGGCGAGTTCATCAAGCTTTCTCGGGGGCCTCGAGGACAAACCAACAGCGAAGCGGTTAGAGGGCGGAGCACCAAATGACGTAGAACCCCTGAGTTATCATCATAATCCCAGGTTCTACGAATTGGGAGTTTTCAGTTGGAGGAAGTGCGGCGGGTGTTTCCCATCCTTTATAGGGAGTGGACTGCCCCCTGCTGGGTGGCGAGTTCATCAAGCTTTCTCGGGGGCCTCGAGGACAAACCAACAGCGAAGCGGTTAGAGGGCGGAGCACCAAATGACGTAGAACCCCTGAGTTATTATCATAATCCCAGGTTCTACGAATTGGGAGTTTTCAGTTGGAGGAAGTGCGGCGGGTGTTTCCCGCCTTTATAGGGAGTGGACTGCCCCCTGCTGGGTGGCGAGTTCATCAAGCTTTCTCGGGGGGCCTCGAGGACAAACCAACAGCGAAGCGGTTAGAGGGCGGAGCACCAAATGACGTAGAACCCCTGAGTTATCATCATAATCCCAGGTTCTACGAATTTGAGTTTTAAGTTGGAGGAAGTGCGGCGGGTGTTTCCCGCCTTTATAGGGAGTGGACTGCCCCCTGCTGGGTGGCGAGTTCATCAAGCTTTCTCGGGGGCCTCGAGGACAAACCAACAGCGAAGCGGTTAGAGGGCGGAGCACCAAATGACGTAGAACCCCTGAGTTATCATCATAATCCCAGGTTCTACGAATTGGGAGTTTTCAGTTGGAGGAAGTGCGGCGGGTGTTTCCCATCCTTTATAGGGAGTGGACTGCCCCCTGCTGGGTGGCGAGTTCATCAAGCTTTCTCGGGGGCCTCGAGGACAAACCAACAGCGAAGCGGTTAGAGGGCGGAGCACCAAATGACGTAGAACCCCTGAGTTATTATCATAATCCCAGGTTCTACGAATTGGGAGTTTTCAGTTGGAGGAAGTGCGGCGGGTGTTTCCCGCCTTTATAGGGAGTGGACTGCCCCCTGCTGGGTGGCGAGTTCATCAAGCTTTCTCGGGGGGCCTCGAGGACAAACCAACAGCGAAGCGGTTAGAGGGCGGAGCACCAAATGACGTAGAACCCCTGAGTTATTATCATAATCCCAGGTTCTACGAATTGGGAGTTTTCAGTTGGAGGAAGTGCGGCGGGTGTTTCCCGCCTTTATAGGGAGTGGACTGCCCCCTGCTGGGTGGCGAGTTCATCAAGCTTTCTCGGGGGCCTTGAGGACAAACCAACAGCGAAGCGGTTAGAGGGCGGAGCACAAAATGACGTTGAACCCCTGAGTTATTATCATAATCCCAGGTTCTACGAATTGGAGTTTTCAGTTGGAGGAAGTGCGGCGGGTGTTTCCCGCCTTTATAGGGAGTGGACTGCCCCCTGCTGGGTGGCGAGTTCATCAAGCTTTCTCGGGGGGCCTTGAGGACAAACCAACAGCGAAGCGGTTAGAGGGCGGAGCACCAAATGACGTAGAACCCCTGAGTTATCATCATAATCCCAGGTTCTACGAATTGGGAGTTTTCAGTTGGAGGAAGTGCGGCGGGTGTTTCCCGCCTTTATAGGGAGTGGACTGCCCCCTGCTGGGTGGCGAGTTCCTCAAGCTTTCTCGGGGGGCCTCGAGGACAAACCAACAGCGAAGCGGTTAGAGGGCGGAGCACCAAATGACGTAGAACCCCTGAGTTATTATCATAATCCCAGGTTCTACGAATTGGAGGTTTTCAGTTGGAGGAAGTGCGGCGGGTGTTTCCCGCCTTTATAGGGAGTGGACTGCCCCCTGCTGGGTGGCGAGTTCATCAAGCTTTCTCGGGGGCCTCGAGGACAAACCAACAGCGAAGCGGTTAGAGGGCGGAGCACCAAATGACGTAGAACCCCTGAGTTATCATCATAATCCCAGGTTCTACGAATTGGGAGTTTTCAGTTGGAGGAAGTGCGGCGGGTGTTTCCCGCCTTTATAGGGAGTGGACTGCCCCCTGCTGGGTGGCGAGTTCATCAAGCTTTCTCGGGGGCCTCGAGGACAAACCAACAGCGAAGCGGTTAGAGGGCGGAGCACCAAATGACGTAGAACCACTAATCCCATGTTTCAAAGTTTCTACCAAATACTACACTTTAATACCATGGTTGTGTAACGATGATTCATTCAATCACTTGTTTATTCATTTTCATTTAAATCAACATTTAAATCATAGACCTGCAGATGAACGTTCAAACAATATAACTTTATTTAACAGAAAGACTTCTTCTCAGGCGTTCACTTCTGGGTGACGGGGAAAGAGTTCTGGTCCATGAGCTCGCCCACCCTCTCCTGCAGGGTCTGGACCACCTCGGCCAGGATGAAGACGTGAGTGTCGTCCAGATCCTTGAGCACGAACTTCTTCCCCAGAGCCATCGTCTCGTCCAGGTACAGCAGGAACTGCTTCATCGCCGGGTCACTGGAACCAGAACTGTGGTCACACACGTGTGGACCGACACACAACACTTACAACTACACACACAACACTTACAACTGCACACATGACACTTACAACTGCACACATGACACTCACAACTGCACACACAACACTTACAACTACACACATGACACTCACAACTGCACACATGACACTCACAACTGCACACATGACACTCACAACTGCACACATGACACTTACCACTCCACACACACACACAACACTTACAACTGCACACACAACACTTACAACTGCACACACAACACTCACAACTACACACATGATGACACTTACAACTGCACACACACACACACGTGTGGACCGACACACAACACTCACAACTACACACATGACACTTACAACTGCACACACACACACACGTGTGGACCGACACACAACACTCACAACTACACACACACGACACTTACCAATCCACACAAACACACAACACTCACAACTACACACACAACACTTACAACTGCACACACAACACTCACAACTACACACATGACACTTACAACTGCACACACAACACTCACAACTACACACATGACACTTACAACTGCACACACACACGTGTGGACCGACACACAACACTCACAACTACACACATGACACTCACAACTGCACACATGACACTTACAACTACACACATGACACTCACAACTGCACACATGACACTCACAACTGCACACATGACACTTACAACTGCACACACAACACTCACAACTACACACATGACACTCACAACTGCACACATGACACTCACAACTGCACACATGACACTTACCACTCCACACACACACACAACACTTACAACTGCACACACAACACTTACAACTGCACACACAACACTCACAACTACACACATGATGACACTTACAACTGCACACACACACACACGTGTGGACCGACACACAACACTCACAACTACACACACACGACACTTACCAATCCACACAAACACACAACACTCACAACTGCACACACAACACTTACAACTGCACACACAACACTCACAACTACACACATGACACTTACAACTGCACACACACACACACGTGTGGACCGACACACAACACTCACAACTACACACACACGACACTTACCAATCCACACAAACACACAACACTCACAACTACACACACAACACTTACAACTGCACACACAACACTCACAACTACACACATGACACTTACAACTGCACACACAACACTCACAACTACACACATGACACTTACAACTGCACACACAACACTCACAACTGCACACACACACGTGTGGACCGACACACAACACTCACAACTGCACACATGACACTTACAACTACACACATGACACTCACAACTGCACACATGACACTCACAACTGCACACATGACACTTACAACTGCACACACAACACTCACAACTACACACATGACACTTACAACTGCACACACAACACTCACAACTGCACACACACACGTGTGGACCGACACACAACACTCACAACTACACACATGACACTCACAACTACACACATGACACTTACAACTGCACACACAACACTCACAACTACACACATGACACTTACAACTGCACACACAACACTCACAACTGCACACACACACGTGTGGACCGACACACAACACTCACAACTACACACATGACACTTACAACTGCACACACACACACACGTGTGGACCGACACACAACACTCACAACTACACACAGACACAACACTTACAACTGCACACACAACACTCACAACTACACACACACGACACTTACCAATCAACACAAACACACAACACTTACAACTGCACACACAACACTTATAACTACACACTTACAGACACACTTACACACGCACTTACACAACAACACTTACACACACACTTACACAACAACACTTACACACACACTTACACAACAACACTTACACACACACTTACACAACAACACTTACACACACACTTACACACACACTTACCACTCCACACACTTACACACACACTTACACACACACTTACCACTCCACACACTTACACACACACTTACACAACAACACTTACACACACACTTACCACTCCACACACTTACACAACAACACTTACACACACACTTACACACACACTTACCACTCCACACACTTACACAACAACACTTACACACACACTTACACACACACTTACACAACAACACTTACACACACACTTACCACTCCACACACTTACACAACAACACTTACACACACACTTACCACTCCACACACACACACAACACTTACACACACACTTACACACACACTTACACACACACAACAACACTTACACACACACTTACACACACACTTACACACACACTTACCACTCCACCAACACGCCCTTGTGCACGTTCACCATCTTTGTTCTGATCCTGACTAAACACACACTTGTTTACAACGTTAGCTTCAGGCTAATGATGACGTCACTCGCTACACCGTCATAAACCAACACGAGAATCAACTGATGGTCAGAAAACAAACAACTCTAACGATCACTTCCTTGTTACGGAGGCCGACGAAGGACAATTCTCAGTGTAAACGCGATCGCCCATCGATTTTTCCGCGCGATGTCGCCATCTAGTGGCTCGTTGCTGTTAGTTCAGCATCTTGTTTTATTTAAATGATTAGTAGCTTCATTAACATATTCATCAGAGGATTAGTTTTCAAACAGTTCGATTTAGAGACACAAACTCTTCTCTGATTGATTGATTGATTGATTGATTGATTGATTGACAGGCAGACAGAAATATACATTTCTTACTTATTGATCCAATTGTTTTTCCAGCTCACAGTAACAGACGATAGATTCATAAAAACAAGAACAAAGTGCAATAAAAAAGTACAAGATAACATAATCTAAGTCTAAAGATAAAGAACTCACAACTACACACATGACACTTACAACTGCACACACAACACTTACAACTGCACACACAACACTTACAACTGCACACAAACACACAACACTTACAACTCCACACACACAACACAACTCCTCGCACACAACTCCACACACACAACACACCTCCACACACACAACATTTACAACTCCACACACACAACACAACTCCACACACACACACACTTACAACTCCACACACACAACATTTACAACTCCACACACACAACACAACTCCACACACACACAACACTTACAACTCCACACACACAACACTTACAACTCCACACACACAACACTTACAACTACACACACAACACAACTCCACGCACACAACTCCACACACACAACACTCACAACTCCACACACACAACACTTACAACTCCACACACACAACACTTACAACTGCACACACAACACTCACAACTCCACACACACAACACAACTCCACACACACACAACACTTACAACTCCACACACACAACACTTACAACTCCACACACACAACACTTACAACTACACACACAACACAACTCCACGCACACAACTCCACACACACAACACTTACAACTCCACACACACAACACTTACAACTCCACACCACAACACTTACAACTCCACACACACAACACTTACAACTGCACACACAACACTCACAACTACACACACAACACAACTCCACACACACAACACAACTCCACACACACACAACACTTACAACTTCACACACACACACACACACAACACAACTCCACACACACACAACACTTACAACTCCACACACACAACTCCACACACACAACACAACTCCACACACACAACACTTACAACTCCACACCCACAACTCCACACACACAACACAACTCCACACACACAACTCCACACACACAACACGTACAAGATAACATAATCTAAGTCTAAAGATAAAGAACACAAAGATTAACAAAGAATCTTCTTCAAACTCAGAAGTAAACATTCTAATAACACGAGGAATGAATGAGTCCCTGAGTCTATGAGTGTTGCATCATGGGAGGAGCGTTGATGCTCCATGTGTTCACTGATGACAGTGTTGCATCATGGGAGGAGCATTGATGCTCCATGTGTTCACTGATGACAGTGTTGCATCATGGGAGGAGCGTTGATGCTCCATGTGTTCACTGATGACAGTGTTGCATCATGGGAGGAGCATTGATGCTCCATGTGTTCACTGATGACAGTGTTGCATCATGGGAGGAGCATTGATGCTCCATGTGTTCACTGATGACAGTGTTGCATCATGGGAGGAGCATTGATGCTCCATGTGTTCCCTGATGACAGTGTTGCATCATGGGAGGAGCATTGATGCTCCATGTGTTCACTGATGACACTGTTGCATCATGGGAGGAGCATTGATGCTCCATGTGTTCCCTGATGACAGTGTTGCATCATGGGAGGAGCGTTGATGCTCCATGTGTTCACTGATGACACTGTTGCATCATGGGAGGAGCATTGATGCTCCATGTGTTCACTGATGACAGTGTTGCATCATGGGAGGAGCATTGATGCTCCATGTGTTCCCTGATGACAGTGTTGCATCATGGGAGGAGCATTGATGCTCCATGTGTTCACTGATGACACTGTTGCATCATGGGAGGAGCATTGATGCTCCATGTGTTCCCTGATGACAGTGTTGCATCATGGGAGGAGCATTGATGCTCCATGTGTTCACTGATGACACTGTTGCATCATGGGAGGAGCCTTGGTGCTCCATGTGTTCACGGATGACAGTGTTGCATCATGGGAGGAGCATTGGTGCTCCATGTGTTCACGGATGACAGTGTTGCATCATGGGAGGAGCATTGGTGCTCCATGTGTTCACTGATGACAGTGTTGCATCATGGGAGGAGCGTTGGTGCTCCATGTGTTCCCTGATGACACTGTTGCATCATGGGAGGAGCATTGGTGCTCCATGTGTTCCCTGATGACACTGTTGCATCATGGGAGGAGCGTTGATGCTCCATGTGTTCACGGATGACAGTGTTGCATCATGGGAGGAGCATTGATGCTCCATGTGTTCACTGATGACAGTGTTGCATCATGGGAGGAGCGTTGATGCTCCATGTGTTCTCTGATGACAGTGTTGCATCATGGGAAGAGCATTGATGCTCCATGTGTTCACTGATGACAGTGTTGCATCATGGGAGGAGCGTTGATGCTCCATGTGTTCACGGATGACAGTGTTGCATCATGGGAGGAGCGTTGATGCTCCATGTGTTCTCTGATGACAGTGTTGCATCATGGGAAGAGCATTGATGCTCCATGTGTTCACTGATGACAGTGTTGCATCATGGGAGGAGCGTTGATGCTCCATGTGTTCACGGATGACAGTGTTGCATCATGGGAGGAGCGTTGATGCTAAGAAAACCACGGATGTAAGTTCTCTTATGACGTTCACCCTCATGTATCTGAAGACAAAACACACACTAAAGCCTCCAACTTTTATTGTGTCGTACGAAGTGTGTACAGAAGAACACAACGAGTACATTTGTAATACTTCAGGTGTCGCGTCGGAGTATTTGTGGCACAAGAGAGGATCGATAAAAACACATAGAAACATGAGGAGGTAACACTGGTAACCATGGCGACCACTGAGGATCAAACGGTTCAGAGCAGGAAACTGACAAATAAAACGAATGAATAAACGATCTGGACTCGTTCAGTGTCTGATGAAGTTCTGCAGCGACTCCAGGATGAACTGGAGGCTTCGCTTGTAGAGGAAGGAGTTCTTCTTCTCCGGCTTGCAGATGCTCAGGTGGTCCACGTCCACCTCGATCAGCTCCCCGACGCCGACACCTGAGAGGCACAGGTGAGGAGGAGACACAGGTGAGGAGGACGCACAGGTGAGGAGGACGCACAGGTGAGGAGGACGCACAGGTGAGGAGGACGCACAGGTGAGGAGGAGGCACAGGTGAGGAGGACGCACAGGTGAGGAGGACGCACAGGTGAGGAGGAGACACAGGTGAGGAGGACGCACAGGTGAGGAGGACGCACAGGTGAGGAGGACGCACAGGTGAGGAGGACGCACAGGTGAGGAGGAGACACAGGTGAGGAGGACGCTCAGGTGAGGAGGAGACACAGGTGAGGAGGAGACACAGGTGAGGAGGAGACACAGGTGAGGAGGAGACACAGGTGAGGAGGACGCTCAGGTGAGGAGGACGCACAGGTGAGGAGGAAGCACAGGTGAGGAGGAAGCACAGGTGAGGAGGAGACGCAGGTGAGGAGGACGCACAGGTGAGGAGGAAGCACAGGTGAGGAGGAAGCACAGGTGAGGAGGAGACGCAGGTGAGGAGGACGAACAGGTGAGGAGGACGCACAGGTGTGGAGGAGGCACAGGTGAGGAGGACGTACAGGTGAGGAGGACGCACAGGTGAGGAGGACGCACAGGTGAGGAGGATGCGCAGGTGAGGAGGACGCACAGGTGAGGGGGAGACACAGGTGAGGAGGAGACACAGGTGAAGAGGACGCACAGGTGAGGAGGACGCACAGGTGAGGAGGAGACACAGGTGAGGAGGACGCACAGGTGAGGAGGAGACACAGGTGAGGAGGACGCACAGGTGAGGAGGACGCACAGGTGAGGAGGACGCACAGGTGAGGAGGACGCACAGGTGAGGAGGAGGCACAGGTGAGGAGGACGCGCAGGTGAGGAGGACGCGCAGGTGAGGAGGACGCGCAGGTGAGCAGGAGACACAGGTGAGGAGGACGCACAGGTGAGGAGGACGCACAGGTGAGACACGAAGGACTTACTGGCCGACTGCGGCGGGACGACCACGGCCTTGAGCATCGGACCGATGTTCGTGGGCAGAGTCTCGGCGAAGCTCAGCACCTGG
Source organism: Callionymus lyra (assembly GCF_982586985.1). Taxonomy (NCBI): domain Eukaryota; kingdom Metazoa; phylum Chordata; class Actinopteri; order Syngnathiformes; family Callionymidae; genus Callionymus; species Callionymus lyra. The sequence goes on from NC_141830.1 coordinate 1,315,428, forward strand.
ATCTGCTGCTCTTTGGCGATCTTTAAGAAGCTCTCGTTCAGATCTCGAAGGGCTGGAGAATCTGAGGAACACGTGGACGTGAAGCTTCACTGACACACACACACACACACACACACACTGACCTTTACACAGTTCTCTGACCTCGATGGAGGGGAAGAGAAGGTAGCGCACGTTGACAGAATACTCGGCCATGAAGGTTCCGTGGTGAGGAACGCTGTAGAACAAGATGCCTTTGGTGTTCTTCAGCAGCTCCTGCATCTCAGGGTCGGCGGACGCGTCCTGCAGCATCCGCTTCACCAGCAAACCTGTGACGGATCCCGAACCATCAAGTCGACGAACGAGCGCCGCCGTGACCTCCGTACCTCCCATGCTGTGAGCCACCCACACCAGAGGTCGCTCCCCCACGCCCGCCACCTTCAGCTTCTTCAGCAGCTCCTGGCTCCTGAAGGCCAGAGACTTCCTGGTTTCGGAGGAGCAAGAGATGGTTTCGCTCGCAGCGGCCACTTCCGACGGTGAGTTCTACCTCTGGTTCTCCGCGGGACACTTGGCCGCCCAGTCGCTCAGGTGACTGTCGTACTCCACCGACAGCACCCTCAGGTCCGGACAGTCCGCCGCCAGCCACGACTGGACAGACCAGCGTCAACATCTGCCGCGTCCATCCGGACCTCCAGGACTCACCTTCGGCCAGCACTCTGCGTAATCGCGGTCCGGGTCCTTCTCGCCCGGGTCCCGGTCCCTCTGCCTCCAGGTCTTGAACGCGGCTCCCAGGACCCCGTGGACGAAGAGCACGTCCGCCCTGACGGGGCGCCTGTGACGGGCAAAGACCAGATCTTCAAACCGCCGCCATCTTGAAGGCGGAGGAGCGACTTACGCGCCGCGGGTCTGCGGGTGAAGCACGTAGACGCCGTCCGGGTACTTCTCGCCCACCGCCTCGCGGTCCAGGTTGGCCAGAGCTCGCGCCGCATGCGACGCCTGCATGACGTACGGCGACTGCATCATCTCCGCCAGCACCGACACCCACCCTGAGGACCACCAGAGCTGAGGACTCGCCAGACGCCGGCGTCTGCACCGGACTCACCGGCCTGCACGATGGCCTGGTGGAGCGTCTCGTTCAGGGCCAGGTTCCCTACGATGCGGGCGACGTTCCTCTGGATCTTCAGGGAGTCTCGGCGAAGTTGATAGACCCTCTGCAGCAGCTGAAGACCTCCGCTCGCCACGATGGGCTCGCAGTGGCTCTGGACCTGCAGGTCATGTGATCCCATTAGTGACGTCTTTTCTCAACTTCTCAGGCTGTGTCTCAAATCACACACTTGTGTACTTAAAGTTAGTATTTTTAGTGCGTAAGTGCGTCTCAAATTCTCTAAATGCAGTGCTCCATACACATTAGATTGTTACTAAAACACACACAAAACTGAGTATGGATCGATGGACACTTTCTACACTAAACGACTCCATCTTAGTGACGTTGTAAACGTCTTTTTCCAAACTTGCAAAATGTGCTGCCAGCAGGTGTCGCTAGTGTTCCTACAGCTGGTTGAAACCATCCTTAAATAGTAGTAGAAGAAGAAGCTGTCGCGTCATTTCCTGTTAGTGTGTAGCAGCAGAGTTTGATTTGAGACATACTATCTGTGGAGGATTAGTTACTAGTTAGTACGTACACTATCCTGATGATACTAACTTCTAGTGTACTAAGAGAAGTATGTTTGAGACATACTATCTGTGGAGGATTAGTTACTAGTTAGTACATACACTATCCTGATGCATACTAACTTCTAGTATACTAAGAGAAGTATGTTTGAGACATACTATCTGTGGAGGATTAGTTACTAGTTAGTACGTACACTATCCTGATGATACTAACTTCTAGTATACTAAGAGAAGTATGTTTGAGACATACTATCTGTGGAGGATTAGTTACTAGTTAGTACGTACACTATCCTGATGATACTAACTTCTAGTATACTAAGAGTAGTATGTTTGAGACATACTATCTGTGGAGGATTAGTTACTAGTTAGTACGTACACTATCCTGATGAGACTAACTTCTAGTATACTAAGAGAAGTATGTTTGAGACATACTATCTGTGGAGGATTAGTTACTAGTTAGTACGTACACTATCCTGATGCATACTAACTTCTAGTATACTAAGAGAAGTATGTTTGAGACATACTATCTGTGGAGGATTAGTTACTAGTTAGTACGTACACTATCCTGATGCATACTAACTTCTAGTATACTAAGAGAAGTATGTTTGAGACAAACTATCTGTGGAGGATTAGTTACTAGTTAGTACGTACACTATCCTGATGATACTAACTTCTAGTATACTAAGAGAAGTATGTTTGAGACATACTATCTGTGGAGGATTAGTTACTAGTTAGTACGTACACTATCCTGATGCATACTAACTTCTAGTATACTAAGAGAAGTATGTGATTTGAGACATACTATCTGTGCAGGATTAGTTACTAGTTAGTACGTACACTATCCTGATGATACTAACTTCTAGTATACTAAGAGAAGTATGTGATTTTAGACATACTATCTGTGGAGGATTAGTTACTAGTTAGTACGTACACTATCCTGATGATACTAACTTCTAGTATACTAAGAGAAGTATGTTTGAGACATACTATCTGTGGAGAATTAGTTACTAGTTAGTACATACACTATCCTGATGATACTAACTTCTAGTATACTAAGAGAAGTATGTTTGAGACATACTATCTGTGGAGGATTAGTTACTAGTTAGTACGTACACTATCCTGATGCATACTAACTTCTAGTATACTAAGAGAAGTATGTTTGAGACATACTATCTGTGGAGGATTAGTTACTAGTTAGTACGTACACTATCCTGATGATACTAACTTCTAGTATACTAAGAGAAGTATGTGATTTGAGACATACTATCTGTGGAGGATTAGTTACTAGTTAGTACGTACACTATCCTGATGCATACTAACTTCTAGTATACTAAGAGAAGTATGTTTGAGACAAACTATCTGTGGAGGATTAGTTATTAGTTAGTACGTACACTATCCTGATGCATACTAACTTCTAGTATACTAAGAGAAGTATGTGATTTGAGACATACTATCTGTGGAGGATTAGTTACTAGTTAGTATGTACACTATCCTGATGCATACTAACTTCTAGTATACTAAGAGAAGTATGTGATTTGAGACATACTATCTGTGGAGGATTAGTTACTAGTTAGTACGTACACTATCCTGATGATACTAACTTCTAGTATACTAAGAGAAGTATGTTTGAGACATACTATCTGTGGAGGATTAGTTACTAGTTAGTACGTACACTATCCTGATGCATACTAACTTCTAGTATACTAAGAGAAGTATGTTTGAGACATACTATCTGTGGAGGATTAGTTACTAGTTAGTACGTACACTATCCTGATGATACTAACTTCTAGTATACTAAGAGAAGTATGTTTGAGACATACTATCTGTGGAGAATTAGTTACTAGTTAGTACGTACACTATCCTGATGATACTAACTTCTAGTATACTAATAGAAGTATGTTTGAGACATACTATCTGTGGAGGATTAGTTACTAGTTAGTACGTACACTATCCTGATGATACTAACTTCTAGTATACTAAGAGAAGTATGTTTGAGACATACTATCTGTGGAGGATTAGTTACTAGTTAGTACGTACACTATCCTGATGATACTAACTTCTAGTATACTAAGAGAAGTATGTTTGAGACATACTATCTGTGGAGGATTAGTTACTAGTTAGTACGTACACTATCCTGATGATACTAACTTCTAGTATACTAAGAGAAGTATGTTTGAGACATACTATCTGTGGAGAATTAGTTACTAGTTAGTATGTACACTATCCTGATGATACTAACTTCTAGTATACTAGGAGAAGTATGTTTGAGACATACTATCTGTGGAGGATTAGTTACTAGTTAGTACGTACACTATCCTGATGCATACTAACTTCTAGTATACTAAGAGAAGTATGTTTGAGACATACTATCTGTGGAGGATTAGTTACTAGTTAGTACGTACACTATCCTGATGCATACTAACTTCTAGTATACTAAGAGAAGTATGTGATTTGAGACATACTATCTGTGGAGGATTAGTTACTAGTTAGTACGTACACTATCCTGATGCATACTAACTTCTAGTATACTAAGAGAAGTAAGTTTGAGACATACTATCTGTGGAGGATTAGTTACTAGTTAGTACGTACACTATCCTGATGCATACTAACTTCTAGTATACTAAGAGAAGTATGTTTGAGACATACTATCTGTGGAGGATTAGTTACTAGTTAGTACGTACACTATCCTGATGATACTAACTTCTAGTATACTAAGAGAAGTATGTTTGAGACGTACTATCTGTGGAGGATTAGTTACTAGTTAGTACGTACACTATCCTGATGATACTAACTTCTAGTATACTAAGATAAGTATGTGATTTGAGACATACTGTCTGTGGAGGATTAGTTACTAGTTAGTACGTACACTATCCTGATGCATACTAACTTCTAGTATACTAAGAGAAGTATGTGATTTGAGACATACTATCTGTGGAGGATTAGTTACTAGTTAGTACGTACACTATCCTGATGCATACTAACTTCTAGTATACTAAGAGAAGTATGTTTGAGACATACTATCTGTGGAGGATTAGTTACTAGTTAGTACGTACACTATCCTGATGATACTAACTTCTAGTATACTAAGAGAAGTATGTTTGAGACAAACTATCCGTGGAGGATTAGTTATTAGTTAGTATGTACACTATCCTGATGCATACTAACTTCTAGTATACTAAGAGAAGTATGTTTGAGACATACTATCTGTGGAGGATTAGTTACTAGTTAGTACGTACACTATCCTGATGCATACTAACTTCTAGTATACTAAGAGAAGTATGTGATTTGAGACATACTATCTGTGGAGGATTAGTTACTAGTTAGTACGTACACTATCCTGATGCATACTAACTTCTAGTATACTAAGAGAAGTATGTTTGAGACATACTATCTGTGGAGGATTAGTTACTAGTTAGTACGTACACTATCCTGATGATACTAACTTCTAGTATACTAAGAGAAGTATGTGATTTGAGACATACTATCTGTGGAGGATTAGTTACTAGTTAGTATGTACACTATCCTGATGATACTAACTTCTAGTATACTAAGAGAAGTATGTGATTTGAGACATACTATCTGTGGAGGATTAGTTACTAGTTAGTACGTACACTATCCTGATGATACTAACTTCTAGTATACTAAGAGAAGTATGTTTGAGACATACTATCTGTGGAGGATTAGTTACTAGTTAGTACGTACACTATCCTGATGATACTAACTTCTAGTATACTAAGAGAAGTATGTGATTTGAGACATACTATCTGTGGAGGATTAGTTACTAGTTAGTACGTACACTATCCTGATGATACTAACTTCTAGTATACTAAGAGAAGTATGTTTGAGACATACTATCTGTGGAGGATTAGTTACTAGTTAGTACGTACACTATCCTGATGCATACTAACTTCTAGTATACTAAGAGAAGTATGTTTGAGACATACTATCTGTGGTGGATTAGTTACTAGTTAGTACGTACACTATCCTGATGATACTAACTTCTAGTATACTAAGAGAAGTATGTTTGAGACATACTATCTGTGGAGGATTAGTTACTAGTTAGTACGTACACTATCCTGATGCATACTAACTTCTAGTATACTAAGAGAAGTATGTGATTTGAGACATACTATCTGTGGAGGATTAGTTACTAGTTAGTACGTACACTATCCTGATGATACTAACTTCTAGCATACTAAGAGAAGTATGTTTGAGACATACTATCTGTGGAGGATTAGTTACTAGTTAGTACGTACACTATCATGATGATACTAACTTCTAGTACACTAAGAGAAGTATGTTTGAGACATACTATCTGTGGAGGATTAGTTACTAGTTAGTACGTACACTATCCTGATGATACTAACTTCTAGTATACTAAGAGAAGTATGTTTGAGACATACTATCTGTGGAGGATTAGTTACTAGTTAGTACGTACACTATCCTGATGCATACTAACTTCTAGTATACTAAGAGAAGTATGTTTGAGACATACTATCTGTGGAGGATTAGTTACTAGTTAGTACGTACACTATCCTGATGATACTAACTTCTAGTATACTAAGAGAAGTATGTGATTTGAGACATACTATCTGTGGAGGATTAGTTACTAGTTAGTACGTACACTATCCTGATGATACTAACTTCTAGTATACTAAGAGAAGTATGTGATTCGAGACACAGCAACACTTACGTACCTTGGAGTGCTGCACCAGGGCCTGCAGACAGAAGGACTCCACCTTCTCATTAGGAACCGAGGTGAGGCTCTGAGCGTAGGGCAGCCCGTTCCCTCCGAAGCACCAGAGTCCACCCTAGTGTGCGGGACTCAGTTAAGAACCTCTGGTGACACGTCGTGTGGCGGCGTTTACCCGCTGAGCTGCCAGCGCCTGCGAGCTCTCCCGGAGCGCCAGGGACGTGAAGTACTGGACGCATCGGTCCACCTCGGACTGAGGGAGCGACGCCAGCAGCTGCCGCAGTTCGTCTTCCAAAGACCATCCCTGTCGAGACCGAGACCAGGTTAGTCACCGGATCGCAGAGTCGGGACTCGGGACACGTACGTCCTCCAGGAGCGGCAGAGCGGGAGGAGGCCTGAAGAACTTCAGGTGGACGTCAGGAGTCCTGGCCAGACCCACGGCCGTCCTCGGGTCGATGACCTGAGCCGCGGTCTGGTACTGGTAGTCTGACGGGATCGGATGTTAGCAGCAGATCTTCGGTGGATGGGCGCTCACGTACCACGCCAGTGTCGGTGGTCTGCCAGATCCTGCACCGCCTGGAGTCGGACCCTCTTGTCCTCGGACTTGGTTCTCTTGAGCAGGATCCAGAGAGCCACCTCGTGCGGGTCGGCGTCCATGTTGATGAGCCGCTCTGAGACCCGAGAAGAAGACGAGTCAGTCCATCGAACAAGTGTCTAACATTTACGATCAATATCTAGTGGAAAACAATAACTATAACTATAACTATAACTATAACAATAACCATAACTACAACTATAATAACTATAACCATAACCATAACCATAACTAACTATAACAATAACAATAACCATAACTATAACCATAACAATAACTTTAACAATAACAATAACAATAACAATAACTTTAACTACAACAATAACAATAACAATAACTATAACTATAACTATAACAATAACTATAACCATAACCATAACTAACTATAACTATAACAATAACTATAACTATAACTATAACAATAACTTTAACAATAACAATAACTTTAACTATAACTATAACAATAACAATAACTATAACCATAACTATAACCATAACTATAACCATAACTATAACCATAACTATAACCATAACTATAACCATAACTATAACCATAACTATAACCATAACTATAACCATAACAATAACAATAACAATAACAATAACAATAACAATAACTTTAACTACAACAATAACAATAACAATAACCATAACCATAACTATAACTATAACTATAACAATAACTTTAACTTTAACTATAACCATAACCATAACTATAACTATAACCATAACTAACAATAACAATAACAATAACCATAACTATAACCATAACTATAACTATAACTATAACTATAACAATAACTTTAACTATAACTATAACTATAACTATAACCATAACTTTAACTATAACTATAACTATAACTATAACCATAACTATAACTATAACTATAACAATAACTTTAACTATAACTATAACTATAACTATAACTATAACTATAACAATAACTTTAACTATAACTATAACTATAACTATAACTATAACTATAACCATAACCATAACCATAACTATAACTATAACAATAACAATAACTATAACTATAACTATAACCATAACTATAACAATAACTTTAACTATAACTATAATTGTAACTATAACAATAACAATAACTTTAACCATAACTATAACTATAACCATAACTATAACTATAACTATAACTATAACAATAACTTCAACCATAACCATAACCATAACCATAACAATAACTTTAACTATAACTATAACTATAACTGTAACTGTAACTATAACAATAACTTTAACCATAACTATAACTATAACCATAACTATAACAATAACTATAACTATAAGAATAACTTTAACCATAACTATAACCATAACTATAACTTTAACTATAACCATAACTATAACCATAACTTTAACTATAACCATAACTATAACTATAACTATAACAATAACTTTAACTATAACCATAACCATAACTTTAACTATAACTTTAACTATAACTCGGATACAAACCTTCTCTCACTAGTTCAGCAGCTGATGATGAAAATGTCAGATTGAGGATCGACACAAAAACAGGTCATAAGATCTTCTCACGTATTTAGTGTGAAGATGACATTCAAGTCGTATTAAATATGAGCTTTTAGTGTTTCTGTTCAACATGTTCTTCCATTTAAATGACTGAACCGATCACTGTACCGTCTAAAGATGACAGCAACAGTCTGGAGGAGAGTTCCAGAAAGCGCCGAGCTGCTTTATGAAGTTCCCTCCGGACCTTCTGCGTGGCCCCTGAACAGAAGGAAGACAAACATCTACAGACGTTAGAGCCACTGACTCGTCAGAGAGAAGGTCGAACAGGAAGGAGAGAAGGCCGAACAGGAAGGAGAGAAGGTCGAACAGGAAGGAGAGAAGGTCGAACAGGAAGGAGAGAAGGTCGAACAGGAAGGAGAGAAGGTCGAACAGGAAGGAGAGAAGGTCGAACAGGAAGGAGAGAAGGTCGAACAGGAAGGAGAGAAGGTCGAACAGGAAGGAGAGAAGGTCGAACAGGAAGGAGAGAAGGTCGAACAGGAAGGAGAGAAGGTCGAACAGGAAGGAGAGAAGGTCGAACAGGAAGGAGAGAAGGTCGAACAGGAAGGAGAGAAGGTCGAACAGGAAGGAGAGAAGGCCGAACAGGAAGGAGAGAAGGCCGAACAGGAAGGAGAGAAGGCCGAACAGGAAGGAGAGAAGGTCGAACAGGAAGGAGAGAAGGTCGAACAGGAAGGAGAGAAGGTCGAACAGGAAGGAGAGACGGTCGAACAGGAAGGAGAGAAGGCCGAACAGGAAGGAGAGAATGCCGAACAGGAAGGAGAGAAGGCCGAACAGGAAGGAGAGAAGGCCGAACAGGAAGGAGAGAAGGCCGAACAGGAAGGAGAGAAGGTCGAACAGGAAGGAGAGAAGGTCGAACAGGAAGGAGAGAAGGTCGAACAGGAAGGAGAGAAGGTCGACAGGAAGGAGAGAAGGTCGAACAGGAAGGAGAGAAGGTCGAACAGGAAGGAGAGAAGGTCGAACAGGAAGGAGAGAAGGTCGACAGGAAGGAGAGAAGGTCGACAGGAAGGAGAGAAGGTCGAACAGGAAGGAGAGAATGTCGAACAGGAAGGAGAGAAGGTCGAACAGGAAGGAGAGAAGGTCGAACAGGAAGGAGAGAAGGCCGAACAGGAAGGAGAGAAGGTCGAACAGGAAGGAGAGAAGGCCGAACAGGAAGGAGAGAAGGCCGAACAGGAAGGAGAGAAGGTCGAACAGGAAGGAGAGAAGGCCGAACAGGAAGGAGAGAAGGCCGAACAGGAAGGAGAGAAGGCCGAACAGGAAGGAGAAAGAAGACAGGAAATGACGAGTCGAGGAATGACTGAGCGACTTGTCTGTTTGTGTAGATACTGGATGTTTGTGTAGATACTGTCTGTTTGTGTAGATATTGGATGTTTGTGTAGATACTGTCTGTTTGTGTAGATACTGGATGTTTGTGTAGATACTGGATGTTTGTGTAGATACTGTCTGTTTGTGTAGATATTGGATGTTTGTGTAGATACTGTCTGTTTGTGTAGACACTGGATGTTTGTGTAGACACTGGATGTTTGTGTAGACACTGGATGTTTGTGTAGATACTGGATATTTGTGTAGATATTGGATGTTTGTGTAGATACTGTCTGTTTGTGTAGATACTGGATGTTTGTGTAGATACTGGATGTTTGTGTAGATACTGTCTGTTTGTGTAGATATTGGATGTTTGTGTAGATACTGTCTGTTTGTGTAGACACTGGATGTTTGTGTAGACACTGGATGTTTGTGTAGACACTGGATGTTTGTGTAGACACTGGATGTTTGTGTAGATACTGGATATTTGTGTAGATACTGGATGTTTGTGTAGACACTGGATGTTTGTGTAGACACTGGATGTTTGTGTAGATACTGGATATTTGTGTAGATACTGGATGTTTGTGTAGATACTGGATGTTTGTGTAGATACTGGATGTTTGTGTAGATACTGTCTGTTTGTGTAGACACTGGATGTTTGTGTAGACACTGGATGTTTGTGTAGACACTGGATGTTTGTGTAGACACTGGATGTTTGTGTAGATACTGGATGTTTGTGTAGATACTGTCTGTTTGTGTAGATATTGGATGTTTGTGTAGATACTGTCTGTTTGTGTAGATACTGGATGTTTGTGTAGATACTGGATGTTTGTGTAGATACTGTCTGTTTGTGTAGATATTGGATGTTTGTGTAGATACTGTCTGTTTGTGTAGACACTGGATGTTTGTGTAGACACTGGATGTTTGTGTAGACACTGGATGTTTGTGTAGATACTGGATATTTGTGTAGACACTGGATGTTTGTGTAGACACTGGATGTTTGTGTAGACACTGGATGTTTGTGTAGATACTGGATATTTGTGTAGATACTGGATGTTTGTGTAGATACTGGATGTTTGTGTAGATACTGGATGTTTGTGTAGATACTGTCTGTTTGTGTAGACACTGGATGTTTGTGTAGACACTGGATGTTTGTGTAGACACTGGATGTTTGTGTAGACACTGGATGTTTGTGTAGATACTGGATATTTGTGTAGATACTGGATGTTTGTGTAGACACTGGATGTTTGTGTAGACACTGGATGTTTGTGTAGATACTGGATGTTTGTGTAGACACTGGATGTTTGTGTAGATACTGGATATTTGTGTAGATACTGGATGTTTGTGTAGACACTGGATGTTTGTGTAGACACTGGATGTTTGTGTAGATACTGGATATTTGTGTAGATACTGGATGTTTGTGTAGATACTGGATGTTTGTGTAGATACTGGATGTTTGTGTAGATACTGTCTGTTTGTGTAGACACTGGATGTTTGTGTAGACACTGGATGTTTGTGTAGACACTGGATGTTTGTGTAGACACTGGATGTTTGTGTAGACACTGGATATTTGTGTAGATACTGGATGTTTGTGTAGACACTGGATGTTTGTGTAGACACTGGATGTTTGTGTAGACACTGGATGTTTGTGTAGATACTGGACGTTTGTGTAGATACTGTCTGTTTGTGTAGATACTGTCTGTTTGTGTAGATACTGGATGTTTGTGTAGATGCTGGATGTTTGTGTAGACGCTGGATGTTTGTGTAGATACTGGATGTTTGTGTAGATGCTGGATGTTTGTGTAGACGCTGGATGTTTGTGTAGACACTGGATGTTTGTGTAGACACTGGATGTTTGTGTAGATATTGTCTGTTTGTGTAGATACTGGATGTTTGTGTAGATACTGGATGTTTGTGTAGATACTGGATGTTTGGGTAGATGCTGGTTGTTTGTGTAGATACTGGATGTTTGTGTAGACGCTGGATGTTTGTGTAGATGCTGGTTGTTTGTGTAGATACTGGATGTTTGTGTAGATGCTGGATGTTTGTGTAGACGCTGGATGTTTGTGTAGATGCTGGATGTTTGTGTAGATACTGGATGTTTGTGTAGATACCGTCTGTTTGTGTAGATACTGGATGTTTGTGTAGATACTGTCTGTTTGTGTAGATACTGGATGTTTGTGTAGATGCTGGTTGTTTGTGTAGATACTGGATGTTTGTGTAGATACTGGATGTTTGTGTAGATGCTGGTTGTTTGTGTAGATACTGGATGTTTGTGTAGATACTGTCTGTTTGTGTAGATACTGGATGTTTGTGTAGATGCTGGTTGTTTGTGTAGATACTGGATGTTTGTGTAGATACTGGATGTTTGTGTAGATACTGGATGTTTGTGTAGATACTGGATATTTGTGTAGATACTGGATGTTTGTGTAGATACTGGATGTTTGTGTAGATACTGGATGTTTATGTAGATACCGTCTGTTTGTGTAGATACTGTCTGTTTGTGTAGATACTGGATGTTTGTGTAGATACTCTCTGTTTGTGTAGATACTGGATGTTTGTGTAGATACTGGATGTTTGTGTAGATACTGGATGTTTGTGTAGATACTGGATGTTTATGTAGATACTGCATGTTTGTGTAGATACTGTCTGTTTGTGTAGATACTGGATGTTTGTGTAGATACTGGATGTTTGTGTAGATACTGGATATTTGTGTAGATACTGGATGTTTGTGTAGATACTGTCTGTTTGTGTAGATACTGGATGTTTGTGTAGATGCTGGATGTTTGTGTAGACGCTGGATGTTTGTGTAGACACTGGATGTTTGTGTAGACACTGGATGTTTGTGTAGATATTGTCTGTTTGTGTAGATACTGGATGTTTGTGTAGATACTGGATGTTTGTGTAGATACTGGATGTTTGGGTAGATGCTGGTTGTTTGTGTAGATACTGGATGTTTGTGTAGACGCTGGATGTTTGTGTAGATGCTGGTTGTTTGTGTAGATACTGGATGTTTGTGTAGATACTGGATGTTTGTGTAGATGCTGGATGTTTGTGTAGACGCTGGATGTTTGTGTAGATACTGGATGTTTGTGTAGATACCGTCTGTTTGTGTAGATACTGGATGTTTGTGTAGATACTGTCTGTTTGTGTAGATACTGGATGTTTGTGTAGATGCTGGTTGTTTGTGTAGATACTGGATGTTTTTGTAGATACTGGATGTTTGTGTAGATACTGGATGTTTGTGTAGATACTGGATGTTTGTGTAGATACTGGATGTTTGTGTAGATACTGGATATTTGTGTAGATACTGGATGTTTGTGTAGATACCGTCTGTTTGTGTAGATACTGGATGTTTGTGTAGATACTGTCTGTTTGTGTAGATACTGGATGTTTGTGTAGATGCTGGTTGTTTGTGTAGATACTGGATGTTTTTGTAGATACTGGATGTTTGTGTAGATACTGGATGTTTGTGTAGATACTGGATGTTTGTGTAGATACTGGATATTTGTGTAGATACTGGATGTTTGTGTAGACACTGGATGTTTGTGTAGATACTGGATGTTTATGTAGATACCGTCTGTTTGTGTAGATACTGTCTGTTTGTGTAGATACTGGATGTTTGTGTAGATACTCTCTGTTTGTGTAGATACTCTCTGTTTGTGTAGATACTGGATGTTTGTGTAGATACTGGATGTTTGTGTAGATACTGGATGTTTGTGTAGATACTGTCTGTTTGTGTAGATACTGGATGTTTGTGTAGATACTGGATGTTTATGTAGATACTGCATGTTTGTGTAGATACTGGATGTTTGTGTAGATACTGTCTGTTTGTGTAGATACTGTCTTTCGCATTTTAATAGCCTTTTAGTCAGAAAAGTGAGGCTTTTGTTGACACAGTAACTCCAGAGCAGTAACTCCACAAACACAATGACGCACCTGCTGTGTTGAGTTCACCGTCATGGCAGGGATTGTCCTTCAGATAGATGTAGGATCTGTGTTTCTCCTGCAGGATCACACTGGTGTCCACCGTCATCGCCTTCCCCAGAGCAGAGACCTCGTAGGTGACGAAGAGAAACCCCCTGTGGAGCAACATGATTCTTTCAAACTCAACATTCAGTGGTTAAAGATCAACTCACCCCAGAACAACAGCACGTGTTAAAGATCAACTCACCCCAGAACAACAGCACTTGTTAAAGATCAACTCACCCCAGAACAACAGCACTTGATAAAGATCAACTCACCCCAGAACAATAGCACTTGTTAAAGATCAACTCACCCCAGAACAACAGCACGTGTTAAAGATCAACTCACCCCAGAACAACAGCACTTGTTAAAGATCAACTCACCCCAGAACAACAGCACTTGATAAAGATCAACTCACCCCAGAACAACAGCACTTGTTAAAGATCAACTCACCCCAGAACAACAGCACGTGTTAAAGATCAACTCACCCCAGAACAACAGCACGTGTTAAAGATCAACTCACCCCAGAACAACAGCACTTGTTAAAGATCAACTCACCCCAGAACAACAGCACTTGTTAAAGATCAACTCACCCCAGAACAACATCACTTGTTAAAGATCAACTCACCCCAGAACAACAGCACTTGTTAAAGATCAACTCACCCCAGAACAACAGCACTTGATAAAGATCAACTCACCCCAGAACAACAGCACTTGATAAAGATCAACTCACCCCAGAACAACAGCACTTGTTAAAGATCAACTCACCCCAGAACAACAGCACGTGTTAAAGATCAACTCACCCCAGAACAACAGCACGTGTTAAAGAACAACTCACCCCAGAACAACAGCACGTGTTAAAGATCAACTCACCCCAGAACAACAGCACTTGTTAAAGATCAACTCACCCCAGAACAACAGCACTTGTTAAAGATCAACTCACCCCAGAACAACAGCACGTGTTAAAGATCAACTCACCCCAGAACAACAGCACTTGATAAAGATCAACTCACCCCAGAACAACAGCACTTGTTAAAGATCAACTCACCCCAGAACAACAGCACTTGTTAAAGATCAACTCACCCCAGAACAACAACACTTGTTAAAGATCAACTCACCCCAGAACAACAGCACTTGTTAAAGATCAACTCACCCCAGAACAACAGCACGTGTTAAAGATCAACTCACCCCAGAACAACAGCACTTGTTAAAGATCAACTCACCCCAGAACAACAGCACTTGATAAAGATCAACTCACCCCAGAACAACAGCACTTGTTAAAGATCAACTCACCCCAGAACAACAGCACTTGTTAAAGATCAACTCACCCCAGAACAACAGCACTTGATAAAGATCAACTCACCCCAGAACAACAGCACTTGATAAAGATCAACTCACCCCAGAACAACAGCACTTGTTAAAGATCAACTCACCCCAGAACAACAGCACTTGTTAAAGATCAACTCACCCCAGAACAACAGCACTTGTTAAAGATCAACTCACCCCAGAACAACAGCACTTGTTAAAGATCAACTCACCCCAGAACAACATCACTTGATAAAGATCAACTCACCCCAGAACAACAGCACTTGTTAAAGATCAACTCACCCCAGAACAACATCACTTGATAAAGATCAACTCACCCCAGAACAACAGCACTCGTTAAAGATCAACTCACCCCAGAACAACAGCACTTGTTAAAGATCAACTCACCCCAGAACAACAGCACGTGTTAAAGATCAACTCACCCCAGAACAACAGCACTTGATAAAGATCAACTCACCCCAGAACAACAGCACTTGTTAAAGATCAACTCACCCCAGAACAACAGCACTTGTTAAAGATCAACTCACCCCAGAACAACAGCACTTGATAAAGATCAACTCACCCCAGAACAACAGCACTTGATAAAGATCAACTCACCCCAGAACAACAGCACTTGTTAAAGATCAACTCACCCCAGAACAACAGCACTTGTTAAAGATCAACTCACCCCAGAACAACAGCACTTGTTAAAGATCAACTCACCCCAGAACAACAGCACTTGTTAAAGATCAACTCACCCCAGAACAACAGCACTTGATAAAGATCAACTCACCCCAGAACAACAGCACTTGTTAAAGATCAACTCACCCCAGAACAACAGCACTTGATAAAGATCAACTCACCCCAGAACAACAGCACTTGATAAAGATCAACTCACCCCAGAACAACAGCATGTGTTAAAGATCAACTCACCCCAGAACAACAGCACTTGATAAAGATCAACTCACCCCAGAACAACAGCACTTGTTAAAGATCAACTCACCCCAGAACAACAGCACTTGTTAAAGATCAACTCACCCCAGAACAACAGCACTTGTTAAAGATCAACTCACCCCAGAACAATAGCACTTGTTAAAGATCAACTCACCCCAGAACAACAGCACTTGTTAAAGATCAACTCACCCCAGAACAACAGCACTTGTTAAAGATCAACTCACCCCAGAACAACAGCACTTGTTAAAGATCAACTCACCCCAGAACAACAGCACTTGTTAAAGATCAACTCACCCCAGAACAACAGCACTTGTTAGAGATCAACTCACCCCAGAACAACAGCACTTGATAAAGATCAACTCACCCCAGAACAACAGCACTCGTCACTTTGGCCACTTTCCCTGCGGATGAACTCGGTGTTACATCAGCTTTTGTTCGTGTTTTAAAAGCTACTCACGAAAGTTCCTCCACGTTAGAACCTTCCTGGCCGCGTTTGCTCTGGCGGTGCTGAGCCGCTGACAGCGGATCATCCTCAGGACAGACACGGACATCCTTCAGCGATCGATCCACAGCCGCCATGAATCACATTGTTATTGTTGCAGCAACAGAGCTAACAGCCGTTAGCTTAGCAAGGAGCTACTAGCAACAGAGCTAACAGTCGTTAGCTTAGCAAGGAGCTACTAGCAACAGAGCTAACAGCCGTTAGCTTAGCAAGGAGCTACTAGCGAAGCCACTAATACTAAACTATAACTGTAGTTTCGTAACGCATTATTAAGACGCAAAAATATAAATAATAATCATTAAAAAAAAAGCTCAAATGACGAGGATTTGTTGTGTTTAAACACCGGCAAAAAAAAGTTTCCGAGGTTGTTCCACATAAACAAACCGTCGCTCAATGACTACGTCACGAGAGCGACGCGTCACGAGATGAACCTGAACTCTCGCCTGATAATTATTATTATTATATTTAATTGTATTTCATGTTTGTATTTATATTGTGTAGATACTGGATGTTTGTGTAGATACTGGATGTTTGTGTAGATGCTGGATGTTTGTGTAGATGCTGGATGTTTGTGTAGATACTGGATGTTTGTGTAGATACTGGATGTTTGTGTAGATACTGGATGTTTGTGTAGATGCTGGATGTTTGTGTAGATGCTGGATGTTTGTGTAGATGCTGGATGTTTGTGTAGATACTGTCTGTTTGTGTAGATGCTGGATGTTTGTGTAGATACTGTCTGTTTGTGTAGATACTGGATGTTTGTGTAGATACTGTCTGTTTGTGTAGATACTGGATGTTTGTGTAGATACTGGATGTTTGTGTAGATGCTGGATGTTTGTGTAGATGCTGGATGTTTGTGTAGATGCTGGATGTTTGTAGATACTGGATGTTTGTGTAGATACTGGATGTTTGTGTAGATACTGGATGTTTGTGTAGATACTGGATGTTTGTGTAGATACTGGATGTCTGTGTAGATGCTGGATGTTTGTGTAGATACTGGATGTTTGTGTAGATACTGGATGTCTGTGTAGATGCTGGATGTTTGTAGATACTGGATGTTTGTGTAGATACTGGATGTTTGTGTAGATACTGGATGTTTGTGTAGATGCTGGATGTTTGTGTAGATACTGGATGTTTGTGTAGATACTGGATGTTTGTGTAGATGCTGGATGTTTGTGTAGATGCTGGATGTTTGTGTAGATACTGGATGTTTGTGTAGATACTGGATGTTTGTGTAGATACTGGATGTTTGTGTAGATGCTGGATGTTTGTGTAGATACTGTCTGTTTGTGTAGATACTGTCTGTTTGTGTAGATACTCTCTGTTTGTGTAGATACTCTCTGTTTGTGTAGATACTGGATGTTTGTGTAGATACTGTCTGTTTGTGTAGATACTGGATGTTTGTGTAGATACTGTCTGTTTGTGTAGATACTGGATGTTTGTGTAGATACTGGATGTTTGTGTAGATGCTGGATGTTTGTGTAGATACTGGATGTTTGTGTAGATACTGGATGTTTGTGTAGATGCTGGATGTTTGTGTAGATGCTGGATGTTTGTGTAGATGCTGGATGTTTGTGTAGATGCTGGATGTTTGTGTAGATACTGGATGTTTGTGTAGATGCTGGATGTTTGTGTAGATGCTGGATGTTTGTGTAGATACTGGATGTTTGTATAGATGCTGGATGTTTGTGTAGATACTGGATGTTTTTGTAGATACTGGATGTTTGTGTAGACACTGGATGTTTGTGTAGATACTGGATGTTTGTGTAGATACTGGATGTTTGTGTAGATGCTGGATGTTTGTGTAGATACTGGATGTTTGTGTAGATACTGGATGTTTGTGTAGATGCTGGATGTTTGTGTAGATGCTGGATGTTTGTGTAGATACTGTCTGTTTGTGTAGATGCTGGATATTTGTGTAGATACTGGATGTTTGTGTAGATACTGTCTGTTTGTGTAGATACTGTCTGTTTGTGTAGATACTGTCTGTTTGTGTAGATGCTGGATGTTTGTGTAGATGCTGGATGTTTGTGTAGATACTGGAT
This sequence comes from Callionymus lyra, assembly GCF_982586985.1. Taxonomy (NCBI): domain Eukaryota; kingdom Metazoa; phylum Chordata; class Actinopteri; order Syngnathiformes; family Callionymidae; genus Callionymus; species Callionymus lyra. The sequence continues at coordinate 1,333,980 of NC_141830.1, forward strand.
GTTTGTGTAGATACTGTCTGTTTGTGTAGATACTGTTTGTTTGTGTAGATACTGTCTGTTCGTGTAGATACTGGATGTTTGTGTAGATACTGTCTGTTTGTGTAGATACTGGATGTTTGTGTAGATACTGGATGTTTGTGTAGATACTGGATGTTTGTGTAGATGCTGGATGTTTGTGTAGATGCTGGATGTTTGTGTAGATGCTGGATGTTTGTGTAGATACTGGATGTTTGTGTAGATACTGGATGTTTGTGTAGATACTGTATGTTTGTGTAGATACTGGATGTTTGTGTAGATGCTGGATGTTTGTGTAGATGCTGGATGTTTGTGTAGATACTGGATGTTTGTGTAGATGCTGGATGTTTGTGTAGATGCTGGATGTTTGTGTAGATGCTGGATGTTTGTGTAGATGCTGGATGTTTGTGTAGATGCTGGATGTTTGTGTAGATACTGGATGTTTGTGTAGATACTGGATGTTTGTGTACATACTGGATGTTTGTGTAGATGCTGGATGTTTGTGTAGATACTGGATGTTTGTGTAGATACTGGATGTTTGTGTAGATGCTGGATGTTTGTGTAGATGCTGGATGTTTGTGTAGATGCTGGATGTTTGTGTAGATACTGGATGTTTGTGTAGATACTGTCTGTTTGTGTAGATACTGTATGTTTGTGTAGATACTGTCTGTTTGTGTAGATACTGTCTGTTTGCGTAGATACTGGATGTTTGTGTAGATACTGTCTGTTTGTGTAGATACTGGATGTTTGTGTAGATACTGGATGTTTGTGTAGATACTGGATGTTTGAGTAGATACTGGATGTTTGTGTAGATGCTGGATGTTTGTGTAGATGCTGGATGTTTGTGTAGATACTGGATGTTTGTGTAGATGCTGGATGTTTGTGTAGATACTGGATGTTTGTGTAGATGCTGGATGTTTGTGTAGATGCTGGATGTTTGTGTAGAAACTGTCTGTTTGTGTAGATGCTGGATGTTTGTGTAGATGCTGGATGTTTGTGTAGATGCTGGATGTTTGTGTAGATACTGGATGTTTGTGTAGATGCTGTCTGTTTGTGTAGATACTGGATGTTTGTGTAGATGCTGAATGTTTGTGTAGATGCTGGATGTTTGTGTAGATACTGGATGTTTGTGTAGATACTGGATGTTTGTGTAGATGCTGTCTGTTTGTGTAGATACTGGATGTTTGTGTAGATACTGAATGTTTGTGTAGATACTGGATGTTTGTGTAGATGCTGGATGTTTGTGTAGATACTGGATGTTTGTGTAGATACTGGATGTTTGTGTAGATGCTGGATGTTTGTGTAGATACTGGATGTTTGTGTAGATGCTGGATGTTTGTGTAGATGCTGGATGTTTGTGTAGATGCTGGATGTTTGTGTAGATGCTGGATGTTTGTGTAGATGCTGGATGTTTGTGTAGATACTGGATGTTTGTGTAGATGCTGGATGTTTGTGTAGATGCTGGATGTTTGTCTAGATACTGGATGTTTGTGTAGATACTGGATGTTTGTGTAGATACTGGATGTTTGTGTAGATGCTGGATGTTTGTGTAGATGCTGGATGTTTGTGTAGATACTGGATGTTTGTGTAGATACTGGATGTTTGTGTAGATGCTGGATGTTTGTGTAGATACTGGATGTTTGTGTAGATGCTGGATGTTTGTGTAGATGCTGGATGTTTGTGTAGATACTGGATGTTTGTGTAGATACTGGATGTTTGTGTAGATGCTGGATGTTTGTGTAGATGCTGGATGTTTGTGTAGATACTGGATGTTTGTGTAGATGCTGGATGTTTGTGTAGATACTGGATATTTGTGTAGATACTGGATATTTGTGTAGATACTAGATGTTTGTGTAGATACTGGATGTTTGTGTAGATACTGGATGTTTGTGTAAATACTGGATATTTGTGTAGATACTGGATATTTGTGTAGATACTGGATGTTTGTGTAGATACTGGATGTTTGTGTAGATACTGGATGTTTGTGTAGATGCTGGATGTTTGTGTAGATGCTGGATGTTTGTGTAGATACTGGATGTTTGTGTAGATGCTGGATGTTTGTGTAGATACTGGATGTTTGTGTAGATACTGGATGTTTGTGTAGATGCTGGATGTTTGTGTAGATGCTGGATGTTTGTGTAGATACTGGATGTTTGTGTAGATACTGGATGTTTGTGTAGATACTGTCTGTTTGTGTAGATACTGTCTGTTTTTGTAGATACTGGATGTTTGTGTAGATACTGGATGTTTGTGTAGATGCTGGATGTTTGTGTAGATACTGTCTGTTTGTGTAGATACTGTCTGTTTGTGTAGATACTCTCTGTTTGTGTAGATACTCTCTGTTTGTGTAGATACTGGATGTTTGTGTAGATACTGGATGTTTGTGTAGATACTGTCTGTTTGTGTAGATACTGTCTGTTTGCGTAGATACTGTCTGTTTGTGTAGATACTGGATATTTGTGTAGATACTGTCTGTTTGTGTAGATACTGGATGTTTGTGTAAATACTGTCTGTTTGTGTAGATACTGTCTGTTTGTGTAAATACTGTCTGTTTGTGTAGATACTGGATGTTTGTGTAGATACTGTCTGTTTGCGTAGATACTGTCTGTTTGTGTAGATACTGTCTGTTTGTGTAGATACTGGATGTTTGTGTAGATACTGTCTGTTTGTGTAGATACTGTCTGTTTGTGTAGATACTGGATATTTGTGTAGATACTGTCTGTTTGTGTAGATACTGGATGTTTGTGTAAATACTGTCTGTTTGTGTAGATACTGTCTGTTTGTGTAGATACTGTCTGTTTGTGTAGATACTGGATGTTTGTGTAGACACTGTCTGTTTGTGTAGATACTGTCTGTTTGTGTAGATACTGGATGTTTGTGTAGATACTGGATGTTTGTGTAGACACTGTCTGTTTGTGTAGATACTGTCTGTTTGTGTAGATACTGGATGTTTGTGTAGATGCTGGATGTTTGTGTAGATACTGGATGTTTGTGTAGATACTGTCTGTTTGTGTAGATACTGTCTGTTTGTGTAGATACTGGATGTTTGTGTAGATACTGTCTGTTTGTGTAGATACTGGATGTTTGTGTAGATACTGGATGTTTGTGTAGATACTGTCTGTTTGTGTAGATACTGGATGTTTGTGTAGATACTGGATGTTTGTGTAGATACTGTCTGTTTGTGTAGATACGGTCTGTTTGTGTAGATACTGGATGTTTGTGTAGATACTGTTTGTTTGTGTAGATACTGTCTGTTCGTGTAGATACTGGATGTTTGTGTAGATACTGTCTGTTTGTGTAGATACTGGATGTTTGTGTAGATACTGGATGTTTGTGTAGATACTGGATGTTTGTGTAGATGCTGGATGTTTGTGTAGATGCTGGATGTTTGTGTAGATGCTGGATGTTTGTGTAGATACTGGATGTTTGTGTAGATACTGGATGTTTGTGTAGATACTGTATGTTTGTGTAGATACTGGATGTTTGTGTAGATGCTGGATGTTTGTGTAGATGCTGGATGTTTGTGTAGATACTGGATGTTTGTGTAGATGCTGGATGTTTGTGTAGATGCTGGATGTTTGTGTAGATGCTGGATGTTTGTGTAGATGCTGGATGTTTGTGTAGATGCTGGATGTTTGTGTAGATACTGGATGTTTGTGTAGATACTGGATGTTTGTGTAGATGCTGGATGTTTGTGTAGATGCTGGATGTTTGTGTAGATGCTGGATGTTTGTGTAGATGCTGGATGTTTGTGTAGATACTGGATGTTTGTGTAGATGCTGGATGTTTGTGTAGATGCTGGATGTTTGTGTAGATACTGGATGTTTGTATAGATACTGGATGTTTGTGTAGATACTGGATGTTTTTGTAGATACTGGATGTTTGTGTAGAGACTGGATGTTTGTGTAGATACTGGATGTTTGTGTAGATACTGGATGTTTGTGTAGATGCTGGATGTTTGTGTAGATACTGGATGTTTGTGTAGATACTGGATGTTTGTGTAGATGCTGGATGTTTGTGTAGATGCTGGATGTTTGTGTAGATACTGTCTGTTTGTGTAGATACTGGATGTTTGTGTAGATACTGTCTGTTCGTGTAGATACTGGATGTTTGTGTAGATACTGTCTGTTTGTGTAGATACTGGATGTTTGTGTAGATACTGGATGTTTGTGTAGATACTGGATGTTTGTGTAGATGCTGGATGTTTGTGTAGATGCTGGATGTTTGTGTAGATGCTGGATGTTTGTGTAGATACTGGATGTTTGTGTAGATACTGGATGTTTGTGTAGATGCTGGATGTTTGTGTAGATGCTGGATGTTTGTGTAGATACTGGATGTTTGTGTAGATGCTGGATGTTTGTGTAGATACTGGATATTTGTGTAGATACTGGATATTTGTGTAGATACTAGATGTTTGTGTAGATACTGGATGTTTGTGTAGATACTGGATATTTGTGTAGATACTGGATATTTGTGTAGATACTGGATGTTTGTGTAGATACTGGATGTTTGTGTAGATACTGGATGTTTGTGTAGATGCTGGATGTTTGTGTAGATGCTGGATGTTTGTGTAGATACTGGATGTTTGTGTAGATGCTGGATGTTTGTGTAGATACTGGATGTTTGTGTAGATACTGGATGTTTGTGTAGATGCTGGATGTTTGTGTAGATGCTGGATGTTTGTGTAGATACTGGATGTTTGTGTAGATACTGGATGTTTGTGTAGATACTGTCTGTTTGTGTAGATACTGTCTGTTTTTGTAGATACTGGATGTTTGTGTAGATACTGGATGTTTGTGTAGATGCTGGATGTTTGTGTAGATACTGTCTGTTTGTGTAGATACTCTCTGTTTGTGTAGATACTCTCTGTTTGTGTAGATACTCTCTGTTTGTGTAGATACTGGATGTTTGTGTAGATACTGTCTGTTTGTGTAGATACTGGATGTTTGTGTAGATACTGTCTGTTTGTGTAGATACTGGATGTTTGTGTAGATACTGGATGTTTGCGTAGATACTGTCTGTTTGCGTAGATACTGTCTGTTTGTGTAGATACTGTCTGTTTGTGTAGATACTGGATGTTTGTGTAGATACTGGATGTTTGTGTAGATACTGGATGTTTGTGTAGATACTGTCTGTTTGCGTAGATACTGTCTGTTTGTGTAGATACTGGATATTTGTGTAGATACTGTCTGTTTGTGTAGATACTGGATGTTTGTGTAGATACTGGATGTTTGTGTAGATGCTGGATGTTTGTGTAGATACTGTCTGTTTGTGTAGATACTCTCTGTTTGTGTAGATACTCTCTGTTTGTGTAGATACTCTCTGTTTGTGTAGATACTGGATGTTTGTGTAGATACTGGATGTTTGTGTAGATACTGGATGTTTGTGTAGATACTGGATGTTTGTGTAGATACTGTCTGTTTGCGTAGATACTGTCTGTTTGTGTAGATACTGTCTGTTTGTGTAGATACTGGATGTTTGTGTAGATACTGGATGTTTGTGTAGATACTGGATGTTTGTGTAGATACTGTCTGTTTGTGTAGATACTGTCTGTTTGCGTAGATACTGTCTGTTTGTGTAGATACTGGATATTTGTGTAGATACTGTCTGTTTGTGTAGATACTGGATGTTTGTGTAAATACTGTCTGTTTGTGTAGATACTGTCTGTTTGTGTAAATACTGTCTGTTTGTGTAGATACTGGATGTTTGTGTAGATACTGTCTGTTTGCGTAGATACTGTCTGTTTGTGTAGATACTGTCTGTTTGTGTAGATACTGGATGTTTGTGTAGATACTGTCTGTTTGTGTAGATACTGTCTGTTTGTGTAGATACTGGATATTTGTGTAGATACTGTCTGTTTGTGTAGATACTGGATGTTTGTGTAAATACTGTCTGTTTGTGTAGATACTGTCTGTTTGTGTAGATACTGTCTGTTTGTGTAGATACTGGATGTTTGTGTAGACACTGTCTGTTTGTGTAGATACTGTCTGTTTGTGTAGATACTGGATGTTTGTGTAGATACTGGATGTTTGTGTAGACACTGTCTGTTTGTGTAGATACTGTCTGTTTGTGTAGATACTGGATGTTTGTGTAGATGCTGGATGTTTGTGTAGATACTGGATGTTTGTGTAGATACTGTCTGTTTGTGTAGATACTGTCTGTTTGTGTAGATACTGTCTGTTTGTGTAGATACTGTCTGTTTGTGTAGATACTGGATGTTTGTGTAGATACTGGATGTTTGTGTAGATGCTGGATGTTTGTGTAGATACTGGATATTTGTGTAGATACTGGATATTTGTGTAGATACTAGATGTTTGTGTAGATACTGGATGTTTGTGTAGATACTGGATATTTGTGTAGATACTGGATATTTGTGTAGATACTGGATGTTTGTGTAGATACTGGATGTTTGTGTAGATACTGGATGTTTGTGTAGATGCTGGATGTTTGTGTAGATGCTGGATGTTTGTGTAGATACTGGATGTTTGTGTAGATGCTGGATGTTTGTGTAGATACTGGATGTTTGTGTAGATACTGGATGTTTGTGTAGATGCTGGATGTTTGTGTAGATACTGTCTGTTTGTGTAGATACTCTCTGTTTGTGTAGATACTCTCTGTTTGTGTAGATACTCTCTGTTTGTGTAGATACTGGATGTTTGTGTAGATACTGTCTGTTTGTGTAGATACTGGATGTTTGTGTAGATGCTGGATGTTTGTGTAGATGCTGGATGTTTGTGTAGATGCTGGATGTTTGTGTAGATGCTGGATGTTTGTGTAGATACTGGATGTTTGTGTAGATGCTGGATGTTTGTGTAGATGCTGGATGTTTGTGTAGATGCTGGATGTTTGTGTAGATGCTGGATGTTTGTGTAGATGCTGGATGTTTGTGTAGATACTGGATGTTTGTGTAGATGCTGGATGTTTGTGTAGATGCTGGATGTTTGTGTAGATACTGGATGTTTGTATAGATACTGGATGTTTGTGTAGATACTGGATGTTTTTGTAGATACTGGATGTTTGTGTAGACACTGGATGTTTGTGTAGATACTGGATGTTTGTGTAGATACTGGATGTTTGTGTAGATGCTGGATGTTTGTGTAGATACTGGATGTTTGTGTAGATACTGGATGTTTGTGTAGATGCTGGATGTTTGTGTAGATGCTGGATGTTTGTGTAGATACTGTCTGTTTGTGTAGATGCTGGATATTTGTGTAGATACTGGATGTTTGTGTAGATACTGTCTGTTTGTGTAGATACTGTCTGTTTGTGTAGATACTGTCTGTTTGTGTAGATGCTGGATGTTTGTGTAGATGCTGGATGTTTGTGTAGATACTGGATGTTTGTGTAGATACTGTCTGTTTGTGTAGATACTGTTTGTTTGTGTAGATACTGTCTGTTCGTGTAGATACTGGATGTTTGTGTAGATACTGTCTGTTTGTGTAGATACTGGATGTTTGTGTAGATACTGGATGTTTGTGTAGATACTGGATGTTTGTGTAGATGCTGGATGTTTGTGTAGATGCTGGATGTTTGTGTAGATGCTGGATGTTTGTGTAGATACTGGATGTTTGTGTAGATACTGGATGTTTGTGTAGATACTGTATGTTTGTGTAGATACTGGATGTTTGTGTAGATGCTGGATGTTTGTGTAGATGCTGGATGTTTGTGTAGATACTGGATGTTTGTGTAGATGCTGGATGTTTGTGTAGATGCTGGATGTTTGTGTAGATGCTGGATGTTTGTGTAGATGCTGGATGTTTGTGTAGATGCTGGATGTTTGTGTAGATACTGGATGTTTGTGTAGATACTTGATGTTTGTGTACATACTGGATGTTTGTGTAGATGCTGGATGTTTGTGTAGATACTGGATGTTTGTGTAGATGCTGGATGTTTGTGTAGATACTGGATGTTTGTGTAGATGCTGGATGTTTGTGTAGATGCTGGATGTTTGTGTAGATACTGGATGTTTGTGTAGATACTGGATGTTTGTGTAGATGCTGGATGTTTGTGTAGATACTGGATGTTTGTGTAGATACTGGATGTTTGTGTAGATGCTGGATGTTTGTGTAGATACTGGATGTTTGTGTAGATGCTGGATGTTTGTGTAGATACTGTCTGTTTGTGTAGATACTCTCTGTTTGTGTAGATACTCTCTGTTTGTGTAGATACTCTCTGTTTGTGTAGATACTGGATGTTTGTGTAGATACTGTCTGTTTGTGTAGATACTGGATGTTTGTGTAGATACTGTCTGTTTGTGTAGATACTGGATGTTTGTGTAGATACTGGATGTTTGTGTAGATACTGGATGTTTGTGTAGATACTGTCTGTTTGCGTAGATACTGTCTGTTTGTGTAGATACTGGATGTTTGTGTAGATACTGGATGTTTGTGTAGATACTGTCTGTTTGCGTAGATACTGTCTGTTTGTGTAGATACTGTCTGTTTGTGTAGATACTGGATGTTTGTGTAGATACTGGATGTTTGTGTAGATACTGGATGTTTGTGTAGATACTGTCTGTTTGCGTAGATACTGTCTGTTTGTGTAGATACTGGATATTTGTGTAGATACTGTCTGTTTGTGTAGATACTGGATGTTTGTGTAGATACTGGATGTTTGTGTAGATGCTGGATGTTTGTGTAGATACTGTCTGTTTGTGTAGATACTCTCTGTTTGTGTAGATACTCTCTGTTTGTGTAGATACTCTCTGTTTGTGTAGATACTGGATGTTTGTGTAGATACTGGATGTTTGTGTAGATACTGGATGTTTGTGTAGATACTGGATGTTTGTGTAGATACTGGATGTTTGTGTAGATACTGGATGTTTGTGTAGATACTGTCTGTTTGCGTAGATACTGTCTGTTTGTGTAGATACTGTCTGTTTGTGTAGATACTGGATGTTTGTGTAGATACTGGATGTTTGTGTAGATACTGGATGTTTGTGTAGATACTGTCTGTTTGTGTAGATACTGTCTGTTTGCGTAGATACTGTCTGTTTGTGTAGATACTGGATATTTGTGTAGATACTGTCTGTTTGTGTAGATACTGGATGTTTGTGTAAATACTGTCTGTTTGTGTAGATACTGTCTGTTTGTGTAAATACTGTCTGTTTGTGTAGATACTGGATGTTTGTGTAGATACTGTCTGTTTGCGTAGATACTGTCTGTTTGTGTAGATACTGTCTGTTTGTGTAGATACTGGATGTTTGTGTAGATACTGTCTGTTTGTGTAGATACTGTCTGTTTGTGTAGATACTGGATATTTGTGTAGATACTGTCTGTTTGTGTAGATACTGGATGTTTGTGTAAATACTGTCTGTTTGTGTAGATACTGTCTGTTTGTGTAGATACTGTCTGTTTGTGTAGATACTGGATGTTTGTGTAGACACTGTCTGTTTGTGTAGATACTGTCTGTTTGTGTAGATACTGGATGTTTGTGTAGATACTGGATGTTTGTGTAGACACTGTCTGTTTGTGTAGATACTGTCTGTTTGTGTAGATACTGGATGTTTGTGTAGATGCTGGATGTTTGTGTAGATACTGGATGTTTGTGTAGATACTGTCTGTTTGTGTAGATACTGTCTGTTTGTGTAGATACTGTCTGTTTGTGTAGATACTGTCTGTTTGTGTAGATACTGGATGTTTGTGTAGATACTGGATGTTTGTGTAGATGCTGGATGTTTGTGTAGATACTGGATATTTGTGTAGATACTGGATATTTGTGTAGATACTAGATGTTTGTGTAGATACTGGATGTTTGTGTAGATACTGGATATTTGTGTAGATACTGGATATTTGTGTAGATACTGGATGTTTGTGTAGATACTGGATGTTTGTGTAGATACTGGATGTTTGTGTAGATGCTGGATGTTTGTGTAGATGCTGGATGTTTGTGTAGATACTGGATGTTTGTGTAGATGCTGGATGTTTGTGTAGATACTGGATGTTTGTGTAGATACTGGATGTTTGTGTAGATGCTGGATGTTTGTGTAGATACTGTCTGTTTGTGTAGATACTCTCTGTTTGTGTAGATACTCTCTGTTTGTGTAGATACTCTCTGTTTGTGTAGATACTGGATGTTTGTGTAGATACTGTCTGTTTGTGTAGATACTGGATGTTTGTGTAGATGCTGGATGTTTGTGTAGATGCTGGATGTTTGTGTAGATGCTGGATGTTTGTGTAGATGCTGGATGTTTGTGTAGATGCTGGATGTTTGTGTAGATACTGGATGTTTGTGTAGATACTGGATGTTTGTGTAGATGCTGGATGTTTGTGTAGATGCTGGATGTTTGTGTAGATGCTGGATGTTTGTGTAGATGCTGGATGTTTGTGTAGATACTGGATGTTTGTGTAGATGCTGGATGTTTGTGTAGATGCTGGATGTTTGTGTAGATACTGGATGTTTGTATAGATACTGGATGTTTGTGTAGATACTGGATGTTTTTGTAGATACTGGATGTTTGTGTAGACACTGGATGTTTGTGTAGATACTGGATGTTTGTGTAGATACTGGATGTTTGTGTAGATGCTGGATGTTTGTGTAGATACTGGATGTTTGTGTAGATACTGGATGTTTGTGTAGATGCTGGATGTTTGTGTAGATGCTGGATGTTTGTGTAGATACTGTCTGTTTGTGTAGATGCTGGATATTTGTGTAGATACTGGATGTTTGTGTAGATACTGTCTGTTTGTGTAGATACTGTCTGTTTGTGTAGATACTGTCTGTTTGTGTAGATGCTGGATGTTTGTGTAGATGCTGGATGTTTGTGTAGATACTGGATGTTTGTGTAGATACTGTCTGTTTGTGTAGATACTGTTTGTTTGTGTAGATACTGTCTGTTCGTGTAGATACTGGATGTTTGTGTAGATACTGTCTGTTTGTGTAGATACTGGATGTTTGTGTAGATACTGGATGTTTGTGTAGATACTGGATGTTTGTGTAGATGCTGGATGTTTGTGTAGATGCTGGATGTTTGTGTAGATGCTGGATGTTTGTGTAGATACTGGATGTTTGTGTAGATACTGGATGTTTGTGTAGATACTGTATGTTTGTGTAGATACTGGATGTTTGTGTAGATGCTGGATGTTTGTGTAGATGCTGGATGTTTGTGTAGATACTGGATGTTTGTGTAGATGCTGGATGTTTGTGTAGATGCTGGATGTTTGTGTAGATGCTGGATGTTTGTGTAGATGCTGGATGTTTGTGTAGATGCTGGATGTTTGTGTAGATACTGGATGTTTGTGTAGATACTTGATGTTTGTGTACATACTGGATGTTTGTGTAGATGCTGGATGTTTGTGTAGATACTGGATGTTTGTGTAGATGCTGGATGTTTGTGTAGATACTGGATGTTTGTGTAGATGCTGGATGTTTGTGTAGATGCTGGATGTTTGTGTAGATACTGGATGTTTGTGTAGATACTGGATGTTTGTGTAGATGCTGGATGTTTGTGTAGATACTGGATGTTTGTGTAGATACTGGATGTTTGTGTAGATGCTGGATGTTTGTGTAGATACTGGATGTTTGTGTAGATGCTGGATGTTTGTGTAGATACTGGATGTTTGTGTAGATACTGGATGTTTGTGTAGATACTGGATGTTTGTGTAGATGCTGGATGTTTGTGTAGATGCTGGGTGTTTGTGTAGATACTGGATGTTTGTGTTGATGCTGGATGTTTGTGTAGATGCTGGATGTTTGTGTAGATGCTGGATGTTTGTGTAGATGCTGTCTGTTTGTGTAGATACTGTCTGTTTGTGTAGATACTGGATGTTTGTGTAGATACTGTCTGTTTGTGTAGATACTGTCTGTTTGTGTAGATACTGTCTGTTTGTGTAGATACTGGATGTTTGTGTAGATACTGGATGTTTGTGTAGATACTGTCTGTTTGTGTAGATACTGTCTGTTTGTGTAGATACTGTCTGTTTGTGTAGATACTGGATGTTTGTGTAGATACTGGATGTTTGTGTAGATACTGTCTGTTTGTGTAGATACTGTCTGTTTGTGTAGATACTGTCTGTTTGTGTAGACACTGGATGTTTGTGTAGATACTGTCTGTTTGTGTAGATACTGTCTGTTTGTGTAGATACTGGATGTTTGTGTAGATGCTGGATGTTTGTGTAGATACTGTCTGTTTGTGTAGATACTGTCTGTTTGTGTAGATACTGTCTGTTTGTGTAGACACTGGATGTTTGTGTAGATACTGTCTGTTTGTGTAGATACTGTCTGTTTGTGTAGATGCTGGATGTTTGTGTAGATACTGGATGTTTGTGTAGATACTGTCTGTTTGTGTAGATACTGGATGTTTGTGTAGATGCTGGATGTTTGTGTAGATACTGTCTGTTTGTGTAGATACTGTCTGTTTGTGTAGACACTGGATGTTTGTGTAGATACTGTCTGTTTGTGTAGATACTGTCTGTTTGTGTAGATACTGTCTGTTTGTGTAGATACTGTCTGTTTGTGTAGATACTGTCTGTTTGTGTAGATACTGTCTGTTTGTGTAGGTACTGTCTGTTTGTGTAGATACTGTCTGTTTGTGTAGATACTGTCTGTTTGTGTAGATACTGTCTGTTTGTGTAGATACTGTCTGTTTGTGTAGATACTGTCTGTTTGTGTAGGTACTGTCTGTTTGTGTAGATACTGTCTGTTTGTGTAGATACTGTCTGTTTGTGTAGATACTGTCTGTTTGTGTAGATACTGTCTGTTTGTGTAGATACTGTCTGTTTGTGTAGGACTCACTGAAGATGATGTTATTTTCATTGTAACGTAAACATCTTTTATATTTTAGTCTGAATGAAGAAGAACCTTCACAACGAAACATTCTTACTGCAGACATTTATTTCAGTTCAGAGGAGAATCTGTTGTTTATTCGTCAACGACTCAAACCTCTCGAACCGAAGCATCAACAGGCTAAAGGTCTGGAAACCAAACACACCCGAAAACAACACAAAACACATGTGACGTCCGGGCCTCGTTTCCTGCTACTGTGTTGAATAAACATCTGCAGTGTTTCAGGAACAAGACTTCATCTTCGTTTCTGTCATTTACTCACAAACAAGTGCATCTTTAGTTTTTCCTAAAAGTCTGAAACTAGGACAACAGATTTAAAGCTGATCAACAACTAAACGAACCCAAACTAAGCAGTGGTTTGTTGAAGGATGAAGGTGGAGATGATGATGATGATGATGATGATGATGATGATGATGATGATGATGATGATGATGAAGATGATGATGATGATGATGATGATGATGATGATGATGATGATGATGATGATGTTAAAAATGCTCCTTCAAAGCTTCCGTCAATCAAGTCTCCAGTCAGAAGGATTTAAAAGTCACAGTAATTAGGTCTGATCCAAACTTCTTAAATATTTATGTCACACCCGTCAGAAGGTACATGTTCCCTCAGGTACATGTTCCCTCAGGTGCATGTTCCCTCAGGTGCATGTTCCCTTAGCTACATGTTCCCTCAGGTGCATGTTCCCTCAGGTGCATGTTCCCTCAGGCGCATGTTCCCTCAGGTACATGTTCCCTCAGGTGCATGTTCCCTCAGGTACATGTTCCCTCAGGTGCATGTTCCCTCAGGTGCATGTTCCCTTAGGTACATGTTCCCTTAGGTACATGTTCCCTCAGGCACATGTTCCCTCAGGTGCACGTTCCCTCAGGTGCATGTTCCCTCAGGTGCATGTTCCCTCAGGTGCATGTTCCCTCAGGTGCATGTTCCCTCAGGTACATGTTCCCTCAGGTGCATGTTCCCTTGGGTGCATGTTCCCTCAGGTGCATGTTCCCTCAGGTGCATGTTCCCTCAGGTGCATGTTCCCTCAGGTACATGTTCCCTCAGGTACATGTTCCCTCAGGTGCATGTTCCCTCAGGTACATGTTCCCTCAGGTGCATGTTCCCTCAGGTGCATGTTCCCTCAGGAACATGTTCCCTCAGGTGCATGTTCCCTCAGGTGCATGTTCCCTCAGGTACATGTTCCCTCAGGAACATGTTCCCTCAGGTACATGTTCCCTCAGGTACATGTTCCCTCAGGTGCATGTTCCCTCAGGTGCATGTTCCCTCAGGTACATGTTCCCTCAGGAACATGTTCCCTCAGGTAAATGTTCCCTCAGGAACATGTTCCCTCAGGTACATGTTCCCTCAGGTGCATGTTCCCTCAGGTGCATGTTCCCTCAGGTGCATGTTCCCTCAGGTACATGTTCCCTCAGGTACATGTTCCCTCAGGTACATGTTCCCTTAGCTACATGTTCCCTTAGCTACATGTTCCCTCAGGTACATGTTCCCTCAGGTACATGTTCCCTTAACTTCATGTTCCCTCAGGTACATGTTCCCTTAGCTACATGTTCCCTTAGGTATATGTTCCCTCAGGTGCATGTTCCCTTAGGTACATGTTCCTTCAGGTGCATTTTCCCTCAGGTACATGTTCCCTCAGGTGCATGTTCCCTTAGGTTAATGTTCCCTCAGGTGCATGTTCCCTTAGGTACATGTTCCCTCAGGTGCATGTTCCCTCAGGTGCATGTTCCCTCAGGTACATGTTCCCTCAGGTACATGTTCCCTCAGGTACATGTTCCCTTAGCTACATGTTCCCTTAGCTACATGTTCCCTCAGGTACATGTTCCCTCAGGTACATGTTCCCTTAACTTCATGTTCCCTCAGGTACATGTTCCCTTAGCTACATGTTCCCTTAGGTATATGTTCCCTCAGGTGCATGTTCCCTTAGGTACATGTTCCTTCAGGTGCATTTTCCCTCAGGTACATGTTCCCTCAGGTGCATGTTCCCTTAGGTTAATGTTCCCTCAGGTGCATGTTCCCTTAGGTACATGTTCCCTCAGGTGCATGTTCCATTAGGTACATGTTCCCTCAGGTGCATGTTCCCTCAGGTACATGTTCCCTCAGGTGCATGTTCCCTCAGGTACATGTTCCCTCAGGTATATGTTCCCTCAGGTACATGTTCCCTTGGGTGCATGTTCCCTCGGGTGCATGTTCCCTTAGGTACATGTTCCTTCGGGTACATGTTCCTTCGGGTACATGTTCCCTCAGGTACATGTTCCTTCGGGTGCATGTTCCCTCAGGTGCATGTTCCCTCAGGTACATGTTCCCTTTGGTATATGTTCCCTCAGGTGCATGTTCCCTCAGGTACATGTTCCCTCAGGTACATGTTCCCTCAGCTACATGTTCCTTTGGGTACATGTTCCTTCGGGTACATGTTCCCTCAGGTACATGTTCCCTCAGGTGTTTGTTCCCTCAGATGCATGTTCCCTCAGGTACATGTTCCCTCAGGTGCATGTTCCCTCAGGTGCATGTTCCCTCAGGTGCATGTTCCCTCAGGTGCAGGTCTCCTGGTACGCCCTGATGATGCTCTCGTAAGCTGGAGGGGGGGTCTGTGTGGCCTGGATCCCCATCAGGCCGTTGCTCCCCCAGAAGGACTGGGGTCTGGAGGTCGTGGCGTCGGGTTGTGTCAGAGCCGACCTCGTGGTCAAGGTGGGCGTCTGTTGTCGCTCCTGCGGTCGCAGCTGAACCCCCTCCTGCCTCGCAGCTGTCCTGATGGTCGCGCCGTGATTCTGGCAGAACCTGCTCTTCGTCTGGACGTCCAGGTCCAGATGATGTAGACCATGGATCCGAACACCAGCCCCAGACCCACGGACACACAGAAGGCTGTGACCAGAGGAACTGAAGCCAGAACATACACAGACACAAAAATACGTTAAGAAATTCATGTTTCAAGGTATTTCAGGGACTGATGTTTGTGTCTACTCTACTGTACTGTACTGTACTGTACTGTACTGTACTGTACTGCACTCTACTCTACTCTACTCTACTCTACTCTACTCTACTCTACTCTACTCTACTCTACTCTACTCTACTCTACTATACTCTATCCTTCTCTACTCTACTCTATCCTTCTCTATTTTACTCTACTCCACTCTACTGTACTCTACTCTATCCTTCTCTATTTTACTCTAATCTACTCTACTCTATCCTTCTCTATTTTACTCTACTCTACTCTATTCTATCATTCTCTATTTTACTCTACTCTACTCTACTCTATCCTTCTCTACTCTATCCTTCTCTACTCTACTCTTCTCTACTCTACTCTACTCTACTCTACTCTACTCTACTCTACTCTATCCTTCTCTACTCTACTCTACTCTATCCTTCTCTATTTTACTCTACTCTACTATACTCTATCCTTCTCTACTCTACTCTATCCTTCTCTATTTTACTCTACTCCACTCTACTGTACTCTACTCTATCCTTCTCTATTTTACTCTACTCTACTCTATTCTATCATTCTCTATTTTACTCTACTCTACTCTATCCTTCTCTATTTTACTCTACTCTATCCTTCTCTATTTTACTCTACTCTACTATACTCTATCCTTCTCTACTCTACTCTATCCTTCTCTATTTTACTCTACTCCACTCTACTGTACTCTACTCTATCCTTCTCTATTTTACTCTACTCTACTCTATTCTATCATTCTCTATTTTACTCTACTCTACTCTATCCTTCTCTATTTTACTCTACTCTACTCTATTCTATCATTCTCTATTTTACTCTACTCTACTCTATCCTTCTCTACTCTATCCTTCTCTACTCTACTCTTCTCTACTCTACTCTACTCTACTCTACTCTACTCTACTCTACTCTACTCTACTCTACTCTACTCTACTCTATCCTTCTCTACTCTACTCTACTCTACTCTATCCTTCTCTACTCTACTCTACTCTACTCTACTCTACTCTATCCTTCTCTACTCTACTCTACTCTACTCTACTCTATCCTTCTCTATTTTACTCCAATCTACTCTACTCTACTCTATCCTTCTCTATTTTACTCTACTCTACTATACTCTATCCTTCTCTACTCTACTCTACTCTACTCTACTCTACTCTACTCTACTCTACTCTATCCTTCTCTATTTTACTCTACTCTACCCTTCTCTATTTTACTCTACTCTACTATACTCTATCCTTCTCTACTCTACTCTACTCTACTCTATCCTTCTCTATTTTACTCTACTCTACTATACTCTATCCTTCTCTACTCTACTCTACTCTACTCTATCCTTCTCTATTTTACTCTACTCCACTCTACTGTACTCTACTCTATCCTTCTCTATTTTACTCTAATCTACTCTACTCTACTCTATCCTTCTCTATTTTACTCTACTCTACTCTATTCTATCATTCTCTATTTTACTCTACTCTACTCTATCCTTCTCTACTCTACTCTTCTCTACTCTACTCTATCCTTCTCTACTCTATCCTTCTCTACTCTACTCTACTCTACTCTACTCTACTCTACTCTACTCTACTCTACTCTACTCTACTCTACTCTATCCTTCTCTACTCTATCCTTCTCTACTCTACTCTTCTCTACTCTACTCTACTCTACTCTATTCTATCATTCTCTATTTTACTCTACTCTACTCTATCCTTCTCTACTCTACTCTTCTCTACTCTACTCTTCTCTACTCTACTCTACTCTACTCTACTCTATTCTATCATTCTCTATTTTACTCTACTCTACTCTATCCTTCTCTACTCTACTCTTCTCTACTCTACTCTACTCTACTCTATCCTTCTCTACTCTACTCTATCCTTCTCTACTCTACTCTACTCTACTCTACTCTATCCTTCTCTACTCTATCCTTCTCTATTTTATTCTTCTCTACTCTATCCTTCTCTACTCTACTCTACTCTATCCTTCTCTACTCTACTCTACTCTATCCTTCTCTATTTTACTCTTCTCTACTCTACTCTACTCTACTCTATCCTTCTCTACTCTATCCTTCTCTACTCTACTCTTCTCTACTCTACTCTACTCTACTCTACTCTACTCTACTCTACTCTACTCTACTCTACTCTATCCTTCTCTACTCTACTCTACTCTATCCTTCTCTATTTTACTCTACTCTACTATACTCTATCCTTCTCTACTCTACTCTATCCTTCTCTATTTTACTCTACTCCACTCTACTGTACTCTACTCTATCCTTCTCTATTTTACTCTACTCTACTCTATTCTATCATTCTCTATTTTACTCTACTCTACTCTATCCTTCTCTATTTTACTCTACTCTATCCTTCTCTATTTTACTCTACTCTACTATACTCTATCCTTCTCTACTCTACTCTATCCTTCTCTATTTTACTCTACTCCACTCTACTGTACTCTACTCTATCCTTCTCTATTTTACTCTACTCTACTCTATTCTATCATTCTCTATTTACTCTACTCTACTCTATCCTTCTCTATTTTACTCTACTCTACTCTATTCTATCATTCTCTATTTTACTCTACTCTACTCTATCCTTCTCTACTCTATCCTTCTCTACTCTACTCTTCTCTACTCTACTCTACTCTACTCTACTCTACTCTATCCTTCTCTACTCTACTCTACTCTACTCTATCCTTCTCTACTCTACTCTACTCTACTCTACTCTATCCTTCTCTACTCTACTCTACTCTACTCTACTCTATCCTTCTCTATTTTACTCCGATCTACTCTACTCTACTCTATCCTTCTCTATTTTACTCTACTCTACTATACTCTATCCTTCTCTACTCTACTCTACTCTACTCTACTCTACTCTATCCTTCTCTATTTTACTCTACTCTACCCTTCTCTATTTTACTCTACTCTACTATACTCTATCCTTCTCTACTCTACTCTACTCTACTCTATCCTTCTCTATTTTACTCTACTCTACTATACTCTATCCTTCTCTACTCTACTCTACTCTACTCTATCCTTCTCTATTTTACTCTACTCCACTCTACTGTACTCTACTCTATCCTTCTCTATTTTACTCTAATCTACTCTACTCTACTCTATCCTTCTCTATTTTACTCTACTCTACTCTATTCTATCATTCTCTATTTTACTCTACTCTACTCTATCCTTCTCTACTCTACTCTTCTCTACTCTACTCTATCCTTCTCTACTCTATCCTTCTCTACTCTACTCTACTCTACTCTACTCTACTCTACTCTACTCTACTCTATCCTTCTCTACTCTATCCTTCTCTACTCTACTCTTCTCTACTCTACTCTACTCTACTCTATTCTATCATTCTCTATTTTACTCTACTCTACTCTATCCTTCTCTACTCTACTCTTCTCTACTCTACTCTTCTCTACTCTACTCTACTCTACTCTACTCTATTCTATCATTCTCTATTTTACTCTACTCTACTCTATCCTTCTCTACTCTACTCTTCTCTACTCTACTCTACTCTACTCTATCCTTCTCTACTCTACTCTATCCTTCTCTACTCTACTCTACTCTACTCTATCCTTCTCTACTCTATCCTTCTCTATTTTATTCTTCTCTACTCTATCCTTCTCTACTCTACTCTACTCTATCCTTCTCTACTCTACTCTACTCTATCCTTCTCTATTTTACTCTTCTCTACTCTATCCTTCTCTACTCTATCCTTCTCTACTATACTCTATCCTTCTCTACTCTATCCTTCTCTACTCTACTCTATCCTTCTCTACTCTACTCTATCCTTCTCTACTCTATCCTTCTCTACTCTACTCTATCCTTCTCTACTCTATCCTTCTCTACTCTATTCTATCCTTCTCTACTCTACTCTATCCTTCTCTACTCTACTCTATCCTTCTCTACTCTATCCTTCTCTACTCTACTCTATCCTTCTCTACTCTATCCTTCTCTACTCTACTCTATCCTTCTCTACTCTACTCTATCCTTCTCTACTCTACTCTATCCTACTCTACTCTACTCTATCCTACTCTACTCTACTCTACTCTACTCCATCCTTCTCTACTCTACTCTACTCTACTCTACTCTATCCTACTCTACTCTACTCTATCCTACTCTACTCTACTCCATCCTTCTCTACTCTACTCTACTCTATCCTTCTCTACTCTACTCTACTCTATCCTACTCTACTCTACTCTACTCTACTCTATCCTTCTCTACTCTATCCTTTTCTACTCTACTCTACTCTACTCTACTCTATCCTTCTCTACTCTACTCTACTCTATCCTTCTCTACTCTACTCTACTCTACTCTACTCTACTCTAGGTGTTTCAATGAATGACTTCAATGAAAATCCAACTACCATCAGATATAAAACAACATTTAAACATAGAAATGTTAAAACACGATGATGCTGGAAAATGAATATATTGTAATAAAGTATTTCAAGTTGATGTTCAATAGAGTCTCAGGCAGCAGTTGTGCTTCAGACTCTCTGGAAACATAACTTTGGTCACAATCATCTGGAGAATCACTCGCAGACGCGTCAGCGAAGCTTCAAGATTCTTCTTCAAGAACAGAATAGTTGGTTCTTCACGTCTCTGCAGGATCAGCGACGATCGGCGGTTTGAAGGAACTCACCGGCATCGTAGGACTGAAGTATTTCCAGGAGGACGTCGGTGTCGTTCTCTGCCATCACTGAACGTTTCTCTGGCTCTGATGGATTTTCCTTCCTGCCTCCTTTTCCTGTCCCTCCTCCCATCAGCCCTTTCTCTCCGCCGCTGCCTCAGAAGGAGAATAACCTCCGATCGCTTCCTGTGGCAGCAGAAGAAAACTCTCCAGTCACAGGTTGATGTTAATTAAAGAAAAACACTTATTTTACTCTACTCTATCCTTCTCTATTTTCCTCTACTCTATCCTTCTCTACTCTACTCTATCCTTCTCTACTCTACTCTATCCTTCTCTACTCTACTCTACTCCATCCTTCTCTACTCTACTCTACTCTTCTCTATTTTACTCTACTCTATCCTTCTCTACTCTACTCTATCCTTCTCTACTCTATCCTTCTCTACTCTACTCTACTCTATCCTTCTCTACTCTACTCTATCCTTCTCTACTCTACTCTACTCTATCCTTCTCTATTTTACTCTACTCTATCCTTCTCTACTCTACTCTATCCTTCTCTATTTTACTCTACTCTATCCTTCTCTATTTTACTCTACTCTATCCTTCTCTACTCTACTCTTCTCTATTTTACTCTACTCTATCCTTCTCTACTCTACTCTATCCTTCTCTATTTTACTCTACTCTATCCTTCTCTACTCTATCCTTCTCTATTTTACTCTACTCCATCCTTCTCTACTCTACTCTTCTCTATTTTACTCTACTCTATCCTTCTCTACTCTACTCTACTCTACTCTATCCTTCTCTACTCTACTCTACTCTACTCTACTCTATCTCAGGATCAACTTTAGAATTCTGGTTCTTACTTTCAGATCTATTCATGGTCAGACCTTCATGATCTGATCCAGACTTACACCCCAGCTCGGGCTCTGAGGTCTGTGGATCAGAATCTACTGATGGTTCCTGAACTTCAGGACCAGAGGAGAGAAATCCTTCCAGACTGTTGCTCCTAAGCTTTGGAACCATCTCTGTGTTTGATGATCTACTGACTCCTTCAAGAAACATCTGTGTTTGATGATCTACTGACTCCTTCAAGAAACATCTGTGTTTGATGATCTACTGACTCCTTCAAGAAACATCTGTGTTTGATGATCTACTGACTCCTTCAAGAAACATCTGTGTTTGATGATCTACTGACTCCTTCAAGAAACATCTGTGTTTGATGATCTACTGACTCCTTCAAGAAACATGTGTGTTTGATGATCTACTGACTCCTTCAAGAAACATCTGTGTTTGATGATCTACTGACTCCTTCAAGAAACATCTGTGTTTGATGATCTACTGACTCCTTCAAGAAACATATGTGTTTGATGATCTACTGACTCCTTCAAGAAACATCTGTGTTTGATGATCTACTGACTCCTTCAAGAAACATCTCTGTGTTTGATGATCTACTGACTCCTTCAAGAAACATCTGTGTTTGATGATCTACTGACTCCTTTAAGAAACATCTGTGTTTGATGATCTACTGACTCCTTCAAGAAACATCTGTGTTTGATGATCTACTGACTCCTTCAAGAAACATCAGTGTTTGATGATCTACTGACTCCTTCAAGAAACATCTGTGTTTGATGATCTACTGACTCCTTCAAGAAACATCTGTGTTTGATGATCTACTGACTCCTTCAAGAAACATCTGTGTTTGATGATCTACTGACTCCTTCAAGAAACATCTGTGTTTGATGATCTACTGACTCCTTCAAGAAACATCTGTGTTTGATGATCTACTGACTCCTTCAAGAAACATCTGTGTTTGATGATCTACTGACTCCTTCAAGAAACATCTGTGTTTGATGATCTACTGACTCCTTCAAGAAACATGTGTGTTTGATGATCTACTGACTCCTTCAAGAAACATCTGTGTTTGATGATCTACTGACTCCTTCAAGAAACATCTGTGTTTGATGATCTACTGACTCCTTCAAGAAACATCTGTGTTTGATGATCTACTGACTCCTTCAAGAAACATCTGTGTTTGATGATCTACTGACTCCTTCAAGAAACATCTGTGTTTGATGATCTACTGACTCCTTCAAGAAACATCTGTGTTTGATGATCTACTGACTCCTTTAAGAAACATCTGTGTTTGATGATCTACTGACTCCTTTAAGAAACATCTGTGTTTGATGATCTACTGACTCCTTCAAGAAACATGTGTGTTTGATGATCTACTGACTCCTTCAAGAAACATCTGTGTTTGATGATCTACTGACTCCTTCAAGAAACATCTGTGTTTGATGATCTACTGACTCCTTCAAGAAACATCTGTGTTTGATGATCTACTGACTCCTTCAAGAAACATCTGTGTTTGATGATCTACTGACTCCTTCAAGAAACATCTGTGTTTGATGATCTACTGACTCCTTCAAGAAACATCTGTGTTTGATGATCTACTGACTCCTTCAAGAAACATGTGTGTTTGATGATCTACTGACTCCTTCAAGAAACATGTGTGTTTGATGATCTACTGACTCCTTTAAGAAACATCTGTGTTTGATGATCTACTGACTCCTTTAAGAAACATCTGTGTTTGATGATCTACTGACTCCTTTAAGAAACATCTGTGTTTGATGATCTACTGACTCCTTCAAGAAACATCTGTGTTTGATGATCTACTGACTCCTTCAAGAAACATCTGTGTTTGATGATCTACTGACTCCTTCAAGAAACATCTGTGTTTGATGATCTACTGACTCCTTCAAGAAACATCTGTGTTTGATGATCTACTGACTCCTTCAAGAAACATCTGTGTTTGATGATCTACTGACTCCTTTAAGAAACATCTGTGTTTGATGATCTACTGACTCCTTCAAGAAACATCTGTGTTTGATGATCTACTGACTCCTTCAAGAAACATCTGTGTTTGATGATCTACTGACTCCTTCAAGAAACATCTGTGTTTGATGATCTACTGACTCCTTCAAGAAACATCTGTGTTTGATGATCTACTGACTCCTTTAAGAAACATCTGTGTTTGATGATCTACTGACTCCTTCAAGAAACATCTGTATTTGATGATCTACTGACTCCTTTAAGAAACATCTGTGTTTGATGATCTACTGACTCCTTCAAGAAACATCTGTGTTTGATGATCTACTGACTCCTTCAAGAAACATCTGTGTTTGATGATCTACTGACTCCTTTAAGAAACATCTGTGTTTGATGATCTACTGACTCCTTCAAGAAACATGTGTGTTTGATGATCTACTGACTCCTTCAAGAAACATCTGTGTTTGATGATCTACTGACTCCTTTAAGAAACATCTGTGTTTGATGATCTACTGACTCCTTCAAGAAACATCTGTGTTTGATGATCTACTGACTCCTTTAAGAAACATCTGTGTTTGATGATCTACTGACTCCTTCAAGAAACATCTGTGTTTGATGATCTACTGACTCCTTCAAGAAACATCTGTGTTTGATGATCTACTGACTCCTTCAAGAAACATCTGTGTTTGATGATCTACTGACTCCTTCAAGAAACATCTGTGTTTGATGATCTACTGACTCCTTCAAGAAACATCTGTGTTTGATGATCTACTGACTCCTTCAAGAAACATCTGTGTGTTTGATGATCTACTGACTCCTTCAAGAAACATCTGTGTTTAATGATCTACTGACTCCTTCAAGAAACATCTGTGTTTGATGATCTACTGACTCCTTCAAGAAACATCTGTGTTTGATGATCTACTGACTCCTTCAAGAAACATCTGTGTTTGATGATCTACTGACTCCTTCAAGAAACATCTTAAGACGTTTCTATTTGTTCAGGCTTTTCCTTGATTTTCTGGGACTCCTGTGTTGTTCTCAGTTTTATCTTGATCTTTAAAGTATAAACTTTATTGAATATTGTTTTGATTGTTTAAGCGCTTTGTGACCCTGGTCTGGAAAAGCGCTTTATAAAAAAAATTGCTTACTTACTTACATGTATTATAACTACTTGACTTACTGAAAAAGTACGTCTACATGAATCAACCAAAGCATCCAAACTATCTTAGTGAAGAACCTGGAAATACCTCAGATGCCCTGTAGGGGGCGCCACTTCCATGCTCTGAATTCCACCTCGTCTCCTCTGCCTGTCAATCATCATCTCTCGTCAAACGTTCTTTCAACAATTCCTTTGAGATACTAACTTCAACCCGGGAATAATGTCGTCTACACTTAAAACAACAACAAACAACAACTGAGCACACAAAAAACATCATCTTAAAAAGTACTTTTGAAGAAAATGATATACATTTGTGGAAGAACCAGAGACTTTACTTGTCCAGGTAAACAATACTAGTATAAAATAAAATTAGTTATTGTTTTCTCTTCACAATTGGGTTCTTTCTTTTGTTTTAGGGATGTGCAGATACTATGCCCTGCCTTGCCTCTTTGTGTTTAGTTTGGGTTAGTTATTCTGTTCGCTATACAGTTATTTAGGTAGGTTTGGTTCAACTTTGAGACTTGTATATTGTGTTAATGTGTTTATTTCCTGTGGTTCTTTTGTTTAGGTTTAGCACTTTTGTGAGGCGTTAACCTGAATATTCTACTATAAAGATCCACCATTTTGTCTGATCTTTGCGTTCTGGCATTCGAAGACGAAGACGCTAGCGCCTGTGTTCACGTAAGTTTGTCTCTGACTTTTGCATAATTCACTTAAACGAGCATTTTTCTTAAACTCATCCATGTGTCTGTCCTTCATTCCACCGCCACATACGAGGCTGAGGAGGGGTCGGTTCATCGGAACACAGAAACCCCTAACAAACTGAAGTAGTGTTTATAATTGTCATTTCTGTCCAGTCAATGTGTGGTTTTTGTTGAGTACTAATGTGTTTTTGGTTTTCCTTTTATTTCTGTTATAATTACTAACTGTTTTGTTGATTTCAATTATGATTATTTGTGGACTACGTCAGTTGTAAGGCATTCGCTGCACTGTCTGGCTAAGCAATAAACTATATTTTCTGGTACTCCTGTGTTGTTCTCAGTATTATCTTGATCTTTAAAGTATACACTTTATTGAATATTGTTTTGATTGTTTAAGCGCTTTGTGACCCTGGTCTGGAAAAGCGCTATATAAAAAAAATTGCTTACTTACTTGCATGTATTATAACTACTTGACTTACTGAAAAAGTACGTCTACATGAATCAACCAAAGCATCCAAACTATCTTAGTGAAGAACCTGGAAATACCTCAGATGCCCTGTAGGGGGCGCCACTTCCATGCTCTGAATCCGACCTCGTCTCCTCTGCCTGTCAATCACCATCTCTCGTCAAACGTTCTTTCAACAATTCCTTTGAGAAAGTATTTTTGAAGAAAATAATATACATTTGTGGAAGAACCAGAGACTTTACTCGTCCAGGTAAACAATACTAGTATAAAATATAAATATATGTGTAACCGGCTGGTTATTTTTAGTTGGTTATTGAGAT
Source organism: Callionymus lyra (assembly GCF_982586985.1). Taxonomy (NCBI): domain Eukaryota; kingdom Metazoa; phylum Chordata; class Actinopteri; order Syngnathiformes; family Callionymidae; genus Callionymus; species Callionymus lyra. The sequence goes on from NC_141830.1 coordinate 1,359,821, forward strand.
GATTGTTTACGTTCTCTTGGTTACAGCACACCCTCTCATTAGCTAACTGGCCTCACCTGCGTATGGAGTGGTGCTATTTGGTATGGTATTCCATTGACTCAAAGTCCAGCACAGCGACCTAAATTAGTTATTGTTTTCTCTTTACAATTGGGTTCTTTCTTTTGTTTTAGGGATGTGCAGATACTATGCCCTGCCTTGCCTCTTTGTGTTTAGTTTGGGTTAGTTATTCTGTTCACTATACAGTTATTTAGGTAGGTTTGGTTCAACTTTGAGACTTGTATATTGTGTTAATGTGTTTATTTCCTGTGGTTCTTTTGCTTAGGTTTAGCACTTTTGTGAGGCGTTAACCTGAATATTCTACTATAAAGATCCACCATTTTGTCTGATCTTTGCGTTCTGGCATTCGAAGACGAAGACACTAGCGCAGACGTCTTCACGTAAGTTTGTCTCTGACTTTTGCATAATTCACTTAAACGAGCATTTTTCTTAAACTCATCCATGTGTCTGTCCTTCATTCCACCGCCACATACGAGGCTGAGGAGGGGTCGGTTCATCGGAACACAGAAACCCCTAACAAACTGAAGTAGTGTTTATAATTGTCATTTCTGTCCAGTCAATGTGTGTTTTTTGTTGAGTACTAATGTGTTTTTGGTTTTCCTTTTATTTCTGTTATAATTACTAACTGTTTTGTTGATTTCAATTATGATTATTTGTGGACTACGTCAGTTGTAAGGCATTCGCTGCACTGTCTGGCTAAGCAATAAACTATATTTTCTGGTACTCCTGTGTTGTTCTCAGTATTATCTTGATCTTTAGAGTATACACTTTATTGAATATTGTTTTGATTGTTTAAGCGCTTTGTGACCCTGGTCTGGAAAAGCGCTATGTAAAAAAAAATGCTTACTTACTTGCATGTATTATAACTACTTGACTTACTGAAAAAGTACGTCTACGTGAATCAACCAAAGCATCCAAACTATCTTAGTGAAGAAACTGGAAATACCTCAGATGCCCTGTAGGGGACGCCACTTCCATGCTCTGAATCCCACCTCGTCTCCTCTGCCTGTCAATCATCATCTCTCGTCAAACGTTCTTTCAACAATTCCTTTGAGATACTAACTTCAACCCTGGAATAATGTCGTCTACACTTAAAACAACAACAAACAACAACTGAGCACACAAAAAACATCATCTTAAAAAGTACTTTTGAAGAAAATAATAAACATTTGTGGAAGAACCAGAGACTTTACTTGTCCAGGTAAACAATACTAGTATAAAATAAAATTAGTTATTGTTTTCTCTTCACAATTGGGTTCTTTCTTTTGTTTTAGGGATGTGCAGATACTATGCCCTGCCTTGCCTCTTTGTGTTTAGTTTGGGTTAGTTATTCTGTTCGCTATACAGTTATTTAGGTAGGTTTGGTTCAACTTTGAGACTTGTATATTGTGTTAATGTGTTTATTTCCTGTGGTTCTTTTGTTTAGGTTTAGCACTTTTGTGAGGCGTTAACCTGAATATTCTACTATAAAGATCCACCATTTTGTCTGATCTTTGCGTTCTGGCATTCGAAGATGTCTCCCAGCTAGATCTCTCTGCTTGCTAGCGCTACGTTCACGTAAGTTTGTCTATGACTTTTGCATAATTCACTAAACGACCATTTTTCTTAAACTCATCCATGTGTCTGTCCTTCATTCCACCGCCACATACGAGGCTGAGGAGGGGTCGGTTCATCGGAACACAAAAACCCCTAACAAACTGAAGTAGTGTTTATAATTGTCATTTCTGTCCAGTCAATGTGTGGTTTTGTTGAGTACTAATGTGTTTTTGGTTTTCCTTTTATTTCTGTTATATTTACTAACTGTTTTGTTGATTTCAATTATGATTATTTGTGGACTACGTCAGTTGTAAGGCATTCGCTGCCCTGTCTGGCTAAGCAATAAACTATATTTTCTGGTACTTTGTGTTTGTGCCTGTATTCATTCAGATATAAACCCACGACCCTACGCGCAGGGTCGTGGGTTTATATCTGTAGGTGCAAGACCTAAAGTGGCGTTGTTGGGTACCGATTAACACCGGTCCACCGTTACTCCCCGGGCTAGTGTTTAGAATCGGTTACATATGTCATAACCCAAAAAACACAAACTAAAAAATGAAAAATCTATTAAGAAATAAGCAAAAACTTTCACACCTGGTTCCTGAAAGGTATAGTGGCCCCTGGAGAACCATCAGCTAGAGGTCAGAGGTCAGAGCTAGAGGTCACCCTGACGGAGATTAAACTTCAGATTCAGCTCTTTGAGTGACGCACAGATATTTGATTCAACGTCACATGTCTTGTTGCCGCAGACCATAATGTTCTCACTTCAATCATCTCGTCTTCTAATGACCTTGAACCTGACGAAGCAGCTGCTGCAGTAAAAACGACAAACTAATACATAAATATTAGAATCTTTGTGAGGAGTTTTCAGAGAAGATTCTCCAACAATAAACATAAACGTTATATTCAATCTTATCTTATATTATGGATGACGAATACTGATGGGAGTCGTTGGTGTGACTGGCCAGCAGGGGGCAGCAGAGGCGGACCAGGATGCTGCAGAGGTAGATGATGCTGAGCAAACACAGATCATCAGGGGAGGAGCTCGAGTCCAGCAGAGGCGACTTGAAAAGATTCTCCTGTGAAGAACTAACTGTCAGCAGGACGTCGGCGCCGGACGGACCAGAGACCCGAGAGAACATGGCCTCGTCACGACACTCTCCGCATCACTCTCCTCATCACTCTCCTTATCACTCTCCACATCACTCTCCTCATCACTCTCCTCATCACTCTCCACATCACTCTCCTCATCACTCTCCACATCACTCTCCACATCACTCTCCTCATCACTCTCCACATCACTCTCCTCATCACTCTCCTCATCACTCTCCACATCACTCTCCACATCACTCTCCTCATCACTCTCCTCATCACTCTCCTCATCACTCTCCACATCACTCTCCTCATCACTCTCCACATCACTCTCCTCATCACTCTCCACATCACTCTCCTCATCACTCTCCTCATCACTCTCCACATCACTCTCCTCATCACTCTCCTCATCACTCTCCTCATCACTCTCCTCATCACTCTCCTCATCACTCTCCTCATCACTCTCCACATCACTCTCCTCATCACTCTCCTCATCACTCTCCTCATCACTCTCCTCATCACTCTCCTCATCACTCTCCTCATCACTCTCCTCATCACTCTCCACATCACTCTCCACATCACTCTCCTCATCACTCTCCTCATCACTCTCCTCATCACTCTCCTCATCACTCTCCACATCACTCTCCACATCACTCTCCACATCACTCTCCTCATCACTCTCCACATCACTCTCCTCATCACTCTCCTCATCACTCTCCTCATCACTCTCCTCATCACTCTCCTCATCACTCTCCTCATCACTCTCCTCATCACTCTCCACATCACTCTCCACATCACTCTCCGCTGGACATCACCGGCGTGATGCAGAGGCTACAAGGTACACTCACTCGCTCGCTTTGACGCGGTTTTAGAGGTCGCCCGGCGTCTGGCATGACTCAGCAGAACAGAGAGCTGCTGAGGAAATTCACTCCAACCTTGAGTTCAAGAGAAGATACTTGAGTGTCTGGAGATGTTCATGTGTTAGAGAGAAGATACTTGAGTGTCTGGAGATGTTCACGTGTTCGAGAGAAGATACTTGAGTGTCTGGAGATGTTCATGTGTTCAAGAGAAGATACTTGAGTGTCTGGAGATGTTCATGTGTTCAAGAGAAGATACTTGAGTGTCTGGAGATGTTCATGTGTTCAAGAGAAGATACTTGAGTGTCTGGAGATGTTCATGTGTTCAAGAGAAGATACTTGAGTGTGTCTGGAGATGTTCATGTGTTAGAGAGAAGATACTTGAGTGTCTGGAGATGTTCATTTGTTTGAGAGAAGATACTTGAGTGTCTGGAGATGTTCATGTGTTCAAGAGAAGATACTTGAGTGTCTGGTGATGTTCATGTGTTCAAGAGAAGATACTTGAGTGTCTGGTGATGTTCATGTGTTCAAGAGAAGATACTTGAGTGTCTGGAGATGTTCATGTGTTCAAGAGAAGATACTAGAGTGTCTGGAGATGTTCATGTGTTAGAAAGAAGATACTTGAGTGTCTGGTGATGTTCATGTGTTCAAGAGAAGATACTTGAGTGTCTGGAGATGTTCATGTGTTCAAGAGAAGATACTTGAGTGTCTGGAGATGTTCATGTGTTCAAGAGAAGATACTTGAGTGTCTGGAGATGTTCATGTGTTCAAGAGAAGATACTTGAGTGTCTGGAGATGTTCATGTGTTCAAGAGAAGATACTTGAGTGTCTGGAGATGTTCATGTGTTCGAGAGAAGATACTTGAGTGTGTCTGGAGATGTTCATGTGTTCAAGAGAAGATACTTGAGTGTGTCTGGAGATGTTCATGTGTTCAAGAGAAGATAATTGAGTGTGTCTGGAGATGTCCATGTGTTCAAGAGAAGATACTTGAGTGTCTGGTGATGTTCATGTGTTCAAGAGAAGATACTTGAGTGTCTGGAGATGTTCATGTGTTCAAGAGAAGATACTTGAGTGTCTGGAGATGTTCATGTGTTCAAGAGAAGATACTTGAGTGTCTGGAGATGTTCATGTGTTCAAGAGAAGATACTTGAGTGTCTGGAGATGTTCATGTGTTCGAGAGAAGATACTTGAGTGTCTGGAGATGTTCATGTGTTAGAGAGAAGATACTTGAGTGTGTCTGGAGATGTTCATGTGTTAGAGAGAAGATACTTGAGTGTCTGGAGATGTTCATGTGTTAGAGAGAAGATACTTGAGTGTCTGGAGATGTTCATGTGTTAGAAAGAAGATACTTGAGTGTCTGGAGATGTTCATGTGTTCAAGAGAAGATACTTGAGTGTCTGGTGATGTTCATGTGTTCAAGAGAAGATACTTGAGTGTCTGGAGATGTTCATGTGTTCAAGAGAAGATACTTGAGTGTCTGGATATGTTCATGTGTTCGAGAGAAGATACTTGAGTGTGTCTGGAGATGTTCATGTGTTCAAGAGAAGATACTTGAGTGTCTGGTGATGTTCATGTGTTCAAGAGAAGATACTTGAGTGTCTGGAGATGTTCATGTGTTCAAGAGAAGATACTTGAGTGTCTGGATATGTTCATGTGTTCGAGAGAAGATACTTGAGTGTGTCTGGAGATGTTCATGTGTTCAAGAGAAGATACTTGAGTGTGTCTGGAGATGTTCATGTGTTCAAGAGAAGATACTTGAGTGTGTCTGGAGATGTTCATGTGTTCAAGAGAAGATACTTGAGTGTCTGGTGATGTTCATGTGTTCAAGAGAAGATACTTGAGTGTCTGGAGATGTTCATGTGTTCAAGAGAAGATACTTGAGTGTCTGGAGATGTTCATGTGTTCAAGAGAAGATACTTGAGTGTCTGGAGATGTTCATGTGTTCAAGAGAAGATACTTGAGTGTCTGGAGATGTTCATGTGTTCGAGAGAAGATACTTGAGTGTCTGGAGATGTTCATGTGTTAGAGAGAAGATACTTGAGTGTGTCTGGAGATGTTCATGTGTTAGAGAGAAGATAATTGAGTGTGTCTGGAGATGTTCATGTGTTAGAGAGAAGATACTTGAGTGTGTCTGGAGATGTTCATGTGTTCAAGAGAAGATACTTGAGTGTCTGGAGATGTTCATGTGTTCAAGAGAAGATACTAGAGTGTCTGGAGATGTTCACGTGTTTGAGAGAAGATACTTGAGTGTCTGGAGATGTCCATGTGTTTAAGAGAAGATACTTGAGTGTCTGGAGATGTTCATGTGTTTTAGAGAAGATACTTGAGTGTCTGGAGATGTTCATGTGTTAGAGAGAAGATACTTGAGTGTCTGGAGATGTTCATGTGTTAGAAAGAAGATACTTGAGTGTCTGGAGATGTTCATGTGTTCAAGAGAAGATACTTGAGTGTGTCTGGAGATGTTCATGTGTTCAAGAGAAGATACTTGAGTGTGTCTGGAGATGTTCATGTGTTCGAGAGAAGATACTTGAGTGTGTCTGGAGATGTTCATGTGTTCAAGAGAAGATACTTGAGTGTGTCTGGAGATGTCCATGTGTTCGAGAGAAGATACTTGAGTGTGTCTGGAGATCTTCATGTGTTCGAGAGAAGATACTCATGAAGGAAATGAAACCTGCAGAAACCCTCATGTGTCCCGAGGCAGTTTTCTAAAGTAAGTGCTCGTTGTTGCATAAAAACAATCACAACTTTTGCTCCAGTTCTTCTTCTTGACCGCGACGTTGTGCGTCTGTCGCACAGAAGCAGCAATTAGTGACACCATATGGTGAAGATGCCGCGGCGGCTTTGAACGCTCGCAGTCTGAACTCCTCCATATGCTGAGGAATCCCTCCTGTCGCCGTGTTGAAGGTCCTCACGTCGTTGAAGATGAAGAAGATGAAGAAGATGCGCGAGCCTGAACGCCGTCTTTAAGCTCCTGAACGCTGCGTTTGCGCAAATCTTCCTTTTTTGGCGTCCGGCCAACGCGACACGCCTGTTGCCACGGGCGACGGGACGGTCACCTTGAGTCACGCCAGCCTCGTCACCGGCGGGTAAAAATAGCATCACCGGGTTCGACGAACCTTCATCTCAGATCTTCTCTCGTCGTCATGGCAGCGGATCGTCGTTCCATCTTCTGACGCTGGAGTCATCGTGAGAGGCAGGGGACACCCTGGACAGGAGGCCAGTCCGTCTCAGGACACACAAAGACACACAAGACACGTGGTTGTTGTCCTTCATCTCAGAAGCTTCAAGGTCTCCTGACACGTGTCATCGTGACCCTCGGCCCGTGACCCTGAAACCCGTTCCCTCCATTCTTCGTCCTTATCTTCTCACTCTCTTATCTTCTCACTCGCTCTTATCTTCCACCACAGACGCTCGTCCTGCTCCTGCAGGAGATGGTAGAAGATTCTGCTCCTGGGTGTCTGTTCAGCTGTGACAGGGTTTTAAATGGAGGTCACGGTGAGGTGACCCCGAGTCCGGGGGGTCGACTGGTCAAGGTCACTGAGAAAAGGTCGAAACTGTTTTTTTGTTCATTTCAATGTTACACGTGTATTGAGTAGGTTTTCAAAAGTACTAATACTATGATATCAATACAAAAGTACTAATACTATGATATCAATACAAAAGTACTAATACTATGATATCAATATAAAAGTACTAATACTATGATATCAATACAAAATAACTAATACTATGATATCAATACAAAATAACTAATACTATGATATCAATACAAAATAACTAATACTATGATATCAATACAAAAGTACTAATACTATGATATCAATACAAAAGAACTAATACTATATCAATACAAAATAACTAATACTATGATATCAATACAAAAAAACTAATACTATGATATCAATACAAAAGAACTAATACTATGATATCAATACAAAAGTACTAATACTATGATATCAATACAAAAGTACTAATACTATGATATCAATACAAAATAACTAATACTATGATATCAATACAAAAGTACTAATACTATGATATGTTTACAAAATAACTAATACTATGACATCAATACAAAAGTACTAATACTATGATATCAATACAAAAGTACTAATACTATGACATCAATACAAAAGTACTAATACTATGATATCAATACAAAAGTACTAATACTATGATATCAATACAAAAAAACTAATACTATGATATCAATACAAAAGTACTAATACTATGATATCAATACAAAAGTACTAATACTATGATATCAATACAAAATAACTAATACTATGATATCAATACAAAAGTACTAATACTATGATAT